>NC_086204.1:16735000-16845000 GCF_035770615.1 Melospiza melodia melodia | reverse complement strand
CCTGTGATATAAGCCTGGGTGCTAGATTAGACCTAGCTTATCCTTTGACCCGTGTCATATTGGTGCTGAGCATAAATTTGGTTCTTATCCTTGTTCCCAAGGGAAATGAGTGTTCACACAGGAATTGGCCTTTGAGAGGCTGAGTGAACAGAGCTGGTGGGATAGGATTGCCTTTGCTGGGAAAGCAAGGAAAGAAAATTCCTTTTCAGGCTCAATTAGCATGTATTTTGAGGTTTTCTGCCCATCACTTTTTAAGCAACATACTGTTATGATTCACCAATCATATCAATGTTCTAATGATATTTTAAAGGCATAATTTCTTTTTGACATGCTATCCATTTATCTATGTCCTCTAACTAGGGTCAGACATCCAGCTTTTTAGCACATGATGCTGCACATGGTGCTAATAATACCAAGGTTCAACCCCCATATGGGCCATTCACTTGAGAGTTTGACTTGATGATCCCTGTGGGTCCAAGAATATTCTGTGAGCTGGAAATATGACCATAATTACCCACTGAATACAAAAGATAGGTCTTGGCTGGAGACCTATGGATGGATACACTCACACCAATTCAGATCAGCACTATGTTAGTAATTTTCTTCTGTTGGTTATCTTATTGCTAGAGTCTTATTTTGCTTGAATGCACACTTCTAATGCATTAATTGCTCAGAAGAACTCTGTAAGGGACTCTGGATGCCATCATATCTTTTGAGTAAATCAGTAGTGAATATGCTCTGGCACATATTTTGAGTAAATCATTAGTGAATATGCTCTGGCACATATTTTCATCTGTATTCTTCAGTAACTGTTCTTGGTAGGGAAAAAAAATCCCTAGCAGATCTTGAAAAAAAAATCACTTTGCATTTCAAGCTAGGAAATCTCTCTACCTTCCATCTGACTTATGGATTGTGAAAAGCTACCATAGTGAAAAACAAATTGTTGGATACATATCACATTGAAGGGTTATATGATATATCACTCAGCATGGAGTCTGGTTTGATTTACTTGCACACAAGCAAAAGAAACTGTAACAAAAACAGTGCTTTTCCATTCCTTGTATTCCCCACAATATTCTGCCATGCCTCAGAAGGTAAAGCATGTCATGAAGTCACTGTAGGTCTGCATTCAATAACTGATGGCAGGATAAAGCCTTGCTGTCTAGGTGGATGGTACATGGCAGCACAGATAGAACTAAATGTCTCATTTCTCAGTTCATACCTAATTCAGAGAGGATTGTGGATCTTCCTGTCCTGCAGAAGAGACCAAGAAGCTAAGGAGGAGAGTGACTCTGTATGCACTAACCCCTGATCTGGTTTGGAGACACCAAGGACTTACTGTGATTCAGCTAGGAGGGGAAAAGAACTGCAGTATTAGACAAATTACTCACTGTTCAACACTTGGGATTTTATGAAATGTTAGAGAATATTTTAAATTAAGCAAATTAATATTTTCTTACAGTATATTTGGCTGTGTTCCTGGCCTGTATTATTTTTCTGTGTTGGATACCTCCACCTCCAGCAGATATTCAGTCCTTAAAAGGGGTTGGCTTTTATCTTATTCTGTTTATTTTTCTGCCATCTTATATTCTAAAGAGATGTAATGGATCAGCCCAGATATGTTTCATGTTGTGAGAAGAGGGAAGGCAATAGCTTGAAAATCGTTTACAGTTCAACATTGAGCTGATATTTGTGAAGATGAAAACTTACTCCACAGCATTTTTTACCTTGTGATTTGGATTCCATGGGGTAACAATCAGCTTCAAAAATCTCGTCATGACACTGTTTTCAAAGTCAAATAAGGAGTGTCGGTGAGAACACACGACCCCCAAGTGGCTCCCGTCCAGCTTCATAACCCAAATTTATTTTTGACATTGTACCATAAGACTGAAATGATTAATCTATAATAGATTATCTCACAAATCTGCAACAGAAGAACAGAGGATATGATTTGCTCAGGATTTGGCACACTGGCAATGGCATGTCACAGCAAAGCGTTTAATGAATAACATACAACAGAAAAACAAACTGGGGAGAGGCTGGGCTATTGCAGAGGGATTTTAACATGGGGCAAGGGAACCCACCAACCCAACAGCTGCATTGACCACTGACCTCTTGACTTACCACTAATATTTGAGCAAATGATTTCCACTGGCTTTCCAGAAAGACTTCTCTAAGTGTAGATGTTCCTCACAGCCTGCCCTGAGCTTGCATTTCGTAAGTGCTAAGTACCTATAAAATAGAACGAGAGCTGTTTACCCTACCTTTGTGGTTGTCCTGGAGGGTCACAGCATTTGTGTTATGGAACTGCAGAGTAATTATTTGTGAAAAGTGTTGAATTCCTGGGGAAAACACAAACAATTGGATGGCTATACCATGTACTTGTGCTACTGAGTGCTCCCCTTAATTTCTGAGAATAAAGGATGTTTGTGTGGAATCTCATGCATAACTTACTACATTGTGAAACATTTACCATGGATAAATTTCAGCCCATGGAATTTAGTTAAAAAGGGCAAGCATATTTTTTTCTGTGACATGACTACCCCTTGCACCAAACTTAGAAGCCAAAAGCAATCATAAAAAATCAGAGTAACATCCAAGTTCACAGGCACCATTTTCTGGTGACACTAAAAATGTATTTGCTAGTTAAAAAAAGTTATTGCCCTTTATTATAATTTTAAAAATTTATTAGTAACACTAGAAACTTCAGAAAAAATTCTCTCTCATCTATCTGACCTTGACCATCAACCTGAGAACGGGACACTGAAAAATGGAGGGCAGAGTAAAGCCTGGTTGTACTGTTATTGCCATTCAATGACACCTTCCTTCTGTAAAATCTCCAACTCTCTTTTTACAGTATTTCCATATTTACTAAGTAACCTGGGATAAATATGTTGGCCTAACCTTGATTTCTGCTATTTTCAGGGAGATTTACCTGCCAGTCTAGGCTGTCTTTTCTGACATCAGAAGCTGAGCAAAGTTCTCTGTGTAGTAACAGGTTTTATTAGTCTGCAATGCCCCTTCCCTTGACCTGTTTGAACTTCTCTTTTGCTAGTGCTTCTGTCAATCCTTGGCTTTCTGTGTGGGGCCAGTGAAGGTCTCAGACTCAAGACACTTTGGCCAGAACAAAGACTATTAATTTATTTATGTGCACCATCAAGCAGCAATCCTCTTTACATTGTTGGCCAAAGGCAAAAGGGCAAGTTAGTGCTATGTCTCATGGAACTACAGGAGGATGGTGGCAGCAGGGTAGGTCTGAAAAGGCTGTGGGGCCACAGAACTGCCCCATGAGCCAGCACTATTGATAGACAGCTGTGACAGACAACATCAAGACACCTCTGTGCTGTAAGCTCCAGCCCATCAAAAGGAGATGTTAATAGTTTCACATAGCTGGGGTTTTGTCCCAGAGGTTAAGTCTTTCTTTGGTTCTGTTGGTGTGTCTGGGTGATGGCAACTTTTCCCCTTCAGTCTAAAGGCTCAACAGATGAAGCTTGCCAGGGTAGTGCTGAGAATACCCAGCTTCTGCAGCAATGCACAACAGAAGAAAGTAAAACAATATAGGAAAATGGGGATGCTGCTGCCACAAATCTGGGGAAGCTTGAATTTAAATACCTCCTTCTCCCTCTGTTGAGGCCATGTTCCTCCCTAGAGGCTTCAGAAAGTGGGTCTTTCCCTTACGCTCATCCAAGGTCCAGGAAGGGGTTTCATTTCTCTCTGCTGGGAAGTGAGATAGATACAGGGAATTATGCAGGATTTTTGACCTGGTTGACAGCAAAGGCAGCATTAACAGCTAAAATTTAGACAGCAAAACGGTACTTCAAGCTTTTGGGGGATTGATGCAAGTGGTTCAGCTTGATGCAAATTTCTTTCCATTTATGAGCGACTTTATAAGCAAAAATATTGTCTCCATCTCTCCCTCTAGACACTCCTGACCACAAGCTGAGATCTCACCTACAGACCAGGCATGGTGGGATATCCAATGGCAGAGGTTGCCACACAGCTTGAATTTTACACACATATGAAATATATACAAAATATATAGGGTTTCAGATATCCAATGGGAAGTATCAAGGGCCTTAGCAGACACAGAGGGCTGAAACCATCTGCATTGAAACAGGAGTCAGGGCAGGTCTAGGTCAAGGGTTTGGCTCAGAAAGTAGAGAGCAGCAGGGTTTCATTCCTGGCTGTACAAAGATCTGAAATAACCCCCTGACTCATGCCTTACTTCCCATTCATGGCATTCCAACCACAGAAAACCTGTTGTATAACCTCTCATGCTTTGGGGTTATAGAAATGCCATGAAAACCTGCAGAAAGGGACATGGAAAACCAGCATGCAGATCCTGGTCCCAGTCAGCCTGAGAGCCTGTGTCCTATTCTACCACTGCTGCTTCCAGCTCAGGAGTGCAGCTGAGTGACAATGTGTCACTCTCTGCAGCTGATGGCCCTGGCCCTGTGTCACCCTCTGCAGCTGACAGCCCTGAGTCCACAGAGTTCAGGAGTCTTGGCAGTATGGTATAAAATGTAAAGCAGTGGTCTTTTCTGTTGTTGTTTTTGTGAAAGCCAGTTCACAAAAACTGCTGTTTTTTTTGTAAAGCAGTTGGATGAACCACAATTTACTACCATGAACTCCTCTAGTCTGTGTTTCCCTAAAGGTAACAACCATAGATGCTGAGATGGCTGCACTTTGGACTAAACAAATGCTGTAACAAGATGTAGCTGTAACAAACCTGTCAAAGCTCATAAACAAATAATCATCCATTTAATCACTAATTATTAATCCAATTCTGATCTTCAGTTACTCAAAATGAACTGTTTAAAAAAAGTGATACATGTTAGTCAAAAGCAATTTAAAAACATGGGTCCAAAAGTAATGCATTGGTTTACTGTGAAACAATCCATCTGTTATTACAAGAAAATTAGGACAGGAAAAATAAATCTTATTCCATGAAATCAGCCAAATGAGAGAAGATTCCTTTTGAAACTGCCCCCACATGAAATCCTAACCTGAATGATGAAGGAGGCAGACAAGCATTAATGAGCAGGACCACAGCCTGCACCATATTCCTGCCCCTCTAAAGCAGCAGAATTACAAAATGGAAGGGCATGAAAAAAATTACAGATTTGCTACAGATATCTGCTGCTTAGTGCCTAAAAATTTAGCTTATGGAGCCTCTTAATCTGTGTATGGAAATGAGTCAACAGCAGAAGCACTTCTGACCTCCTTGAAGATTTTTAGCATCATCTCAACCCTTCTTAAAACACTTCCAAGCTAATAATATTGTATTCTTGGATTTTTTTTTTAAATCAAAACTGTATATACTTCAAATTTGTCAAATGACTGGACAAAGCAGTGTTAAAAATTCAACTGCACTAATTACTAGCTGAGCAGCATAAAAACCTCTGAATAAATGTCAGTCTAGGAGATAAGCTCTTATCTTAATCTAATGACTCCACAGACTTAATTTGTCAGGCCAGCCTAGCTGATGAAAAACAGGTTTCTATTCTCCAGTGTTAGCAGCTACATCTTTCCAAATCTTTGAAGTTGGATAGTAATACCATCAGTGTCATCCTGCAAAAATCTTGTGACCAAGCCAATTCCATTGCTATTGTCCTGTTACACTAATTAAAGTTGCTTTACCCCCATCAGTGTGCAATAGGTGAAAATGAAGGCAATTTATTTTTAGATTTGTTAAATTCTGGGATAATCATTCTTGCTTCCCACTGCCCACAATGATGTGTTAATATTTGCAGCTCTCTCTCATTATCAGAAAGCCAGGCTTTTTAGCAGGGCTCCACAGACAGCACAGTGCTATCCCAGGACAATTCCTGCAGTGCAGACAAAGCACACAAGTATGCGTGTGTGGTTTATTTGTGTAGAGAAGAGTAATTTTGAGCTCAGCAATGAATTTGATCTTAAGAGATGATTTAGGTTTCTGAAATTTTTCCCTAACGGAGAATTTGACATATTTAGAACTAAATGCACCAAATGTTCACAGTGTTTGGACAAAGTGGGTTAATAAATAGAAAAAAAGAAATTAGCTGCAGCCAGTGTTTCCAGTCCCCCAGTCTTCAACTAACTCTTCTAATGGGAACTTGGTAGGCCTTTTGTGCAAAGTGCCCCATTTCAAAGGATATAATTTAAACACGGTACTCTTTATCCCAACCCCAAAACTTAGAGGGATACGCCTGGGTTTCAGGAGTTGGGAGATGATGATATTATTCTGATGATGCCTAGAAAGATGACAAAGTAACAAAAACCTGATGAAAATAATAGTGCTAAGGTGCAATCTACTGAGGCAAATCCAAGAGGCCAGTGCTGCTCTGGACTCTGTTGGCATTGACAGTATGAACTTTATCAATATTAGATATATCGAGATATTTACCTGCTCTGTTGTATCTGGTTTCATAGCAGTGCAACTCCACTGGCTTCAGCAGCATTTCACACCATACAACCAGGAAAAGGGAGTGGAGAGTTAGCCACCTTTTTCTGTTATTACAAAATCCCTGATGCCCAGAGCGGATTGCTCTGAAGCCCACATTACTTCCCAGACTGGCAGGAGCGCAGGGTCAGAGCAGCTCTGTGTGGGTGCAGCACAGGTCATTCTGCGATTTGTTTTGGAATGCTTTAGAAGCATTTCACTGTTTGGCTGGGAACACCCTCTTGGATAACACAGATTTAATCAATTAGATGACAAATGTCCATCCTCTTGGGTGAGAACACTGCCTACTCGCAAATTTACTCTAAGTAGGACTGCAAGGGGACCATGCAGGTCATGTGCTGGCACATCTACAGAAGTATTCAGGAGCTGGTCCATATACATTTTCTTTTCAAAGGCTCATGTGTGAGCATGGACAGTCAGTTTAGCGTCTGAGTCATCCTGGCTGTGATGTGAGTTGGGTGCCAATACTGCAGCAGCCAAAGCCTTCCAGCCCGTGCATGCAGGCCATGCTGCCTGGATGGGCTTCACCTGCAGCAGGGCAGATCCTCAGCAGGGACAACACAGAGGCTGAGAAGAAGGGTGGGAAGCTTCATAAGCTGCAAAAACCTTTAAATTAGAAACTGTAATTACCCCAGCTAATTGAGTTCTTCATCTGATGTATAAAATGGCCTCTTCTAACATTCTGGCTAACACATTATTGTTTATGGCATCTTCCTCTTAGCTGAGAACCCTCACACATCTTTCTTCCTGTTTTACCCACAGCCCTGCAGAGGAGCAGAGTTTGCAGAGTAGTGCCAGGTGAAGTGGTCATGGTCCCTAATGTGACCCAGAATGACAGGGCTGCTGAATAAATTAGAGGCAGATTTCCACAGATATTTGAGCTCCCTTGAACACAGATCAGTACCTACTTCAGCCTTTTAAAGCTTCTAGGCTCCATGTTGTCATTGGCAGTTGAAAGCATAAGGGTTTTTGAAAAAAACCCAGAGCCTGAAACATATTTAAGCACTGCTGTCTACTGTTTCCTTGGATCAAGACAACTGAACTCTTTGAAAGCACTAATAGTAACAGCAATAATAAACATTTGATGCATGGTCTGTAAGCTTGAGGCCTCATCTGACCAAAGCTGAATTTATATCCCTTGATTTAATCATGGAAGTGATGGTTCACTCTGAACATGCCAAATTCATTTATGTTAGGGCTATGGCCTGGAATAGCGGTTTTTTAGTAAGAATTAATGGCTCCTTATTTCTCCTGCTCTGAGTCACAGTTTGAATCTACAGGCCATTCCCAACACAGCTGAAACAGAAAATGAACACATTGAAGTGAAATTTTCAAAGTGATATTTGAACCCCTTCTCTCTGATGAAATCCCACCTATTGATCCAGTCAGCCTCCTCAGGTCCATCCTGCAAAGTCTCCTTGACCAGCTTATTACAACAATTCTTCAGGTGCACTGTGTTGTCTTTCATTAGAGGACAGGTGTCAACTAATCAAATTGAAAAAAATGAAAACTCCCATAGATTAAATCCTTGCACTGGTGAAAGATATGGCAAAATTCCCTTGGAAGCCAGTGACTGCTTGTCTCTTCAGACATTATCTCAAGTCTGAATTGCCATTGGAATACTGACTTCCTGATTTATGCAATGAGTTTACTTGGAATTAACAAATTTATTGCCCTTTCCTCAGCAGCTGGAGCAGTGCGGGGGCTGGCTCACACAGGAGCTATTCCCTAGGGGTGCTGTAGTGGGATCCAGCTGGCTTGGGTCAGGCTGCCCATGCTTCAGGAGACTTTGTGGCTTCATGGCTCCCTTTGCTCTTCAACACTTGCTCCTGCCATCCTGCTACAAGAAAAGTTTACCTGCTCTGGCCTGCAAAAGAGCCCTGCTGTTTTTGGACTGCAGCCTTTAAGAACAACTTTGGGTGCTAAGGAAAAACAAATCATTCTGAAAGAACAAAACTGGGTCCTTTATGGAAAAATATTGTGACTCCCAATCAGAGGGCTGTGGATCCAGATCAATTTCCTAGCAAAGAGGAATAACTCTAATCTAAACGTAAAAAGGGGTCTGTCATGGTGAGATACAAATGTAGGGGTAGCTGCCAGCTTTCAGATTGGTCTTGATGAAGTATTATTGCTGACAAGCCAATAATGAGCTAAGGCCCATAGTGAGGCTGCAACAGGCTGGGGCCACTTGGCTTGACTAAATGAAGTCCAAATGCTGGCACCACAGCTGGAGGCAGGACAAGCAGAGTCAGAAGGAGCAGGATTTCTTTCTTGATTTGCAACAAGAATGTGACTCTTGGGAATGTTGTGTGCAGAGACAGGAGTTGGACTTGATGATCCTTTCAACCCAGCAGATTCTGTGATTCTCTGATTTTGGCCTTGGTAAGTGCACACTGATGATTTTCCATTTCTGTTCCAAAGGGAATCTCCAACCACTCCCAAGTGCCAATTTCCCATTATGGACTCAGTTTCCCTACACTCTTTGGGAGAAAATGCAGATAATAAAGGGAGCAGTAGAGCTACACTGATTCTTGGGACTGACAGTAAAGTTACCCAGTTAATAGACTGAGTGGGGGGACTCAGATTTGCTTGCAGAATCCCATGTGAATTGCACTATTCTTCCAATTAAAGTGATTGTGAGAAATTCTGATTTTCAATTCAATTTTTTTTGCATATGGGAAAGAGGAAGAAACAGCCTTTGTGCAATGACTGTTTAAAAATACTTCAAAAGAACTTGAATCAGTTCATGGCTGCACTATATACAAATTAAAATAATTGATTTTTTGGCAGCCTTTTAAGAGATCTATAAATTAAAGGGATTTCTGATACATTTTGGGAGACTTTATTTCATGTCGGCTTTCAGAGTGCCCTCCCTCCCAGAGCTGAAAGTCAGCCACAAAACCAGACAGAGCCTCTCATTTGCTCTGCCCTCCTGATTCAGGAGTCAGTGGATCTCCTTCACGAGTGACCATGGTTGGGCATGGTGGGTCCTGGATCCCTGCCAGCCTTGCACCCTTCCCTTTCATGTCTGCTTTGAGAACTTTACATCAAGAAATAGAAACTGCCCCAAACCCACCCCTCTGGAGAGTTAGTTTCTCTCCTTTTCTCCATTAGTAGAAACTGATTCCCTCACCCAGTTTGTGTTGCACCTGGGCTGTCCCCATTCTGTGCTCTGATGGCAATGGGTTCAGTTCTATCTGTGATGACCTAAAAATAGCACTCAATTAACATTGCATTTCAAGAATTGGAAAATTTCCCAGAAGTCCATTCTTTTTTTCTTTTTCTGTTTCATTACATTTTACAGTAATAATACACAAGCCTGTAGAAAACATGACGGGTAATGAAAAAATATAATTAATATAAGCAGTGTAAAGCATTTTTTTTCCCTCTGTTGTCCTTGCAGAAAATTACTGCTTTAAACTGAGCAGGATGTGAAAATGCATAAAGCAAACAGTAATATGCTGTGGTTTGTAAATATCTTATGCAAAATAGTTAAATCAACTGCTGTTTATTTTTCTTACTTTGTGTCACAAGCTCTTACTTTCTTTTTGTTCATGACTTTTTTCATTTGCTCTCTTTTGGGTGTTTGCTCTCTTTCATCTTAAGAAAGTCACTGATTTAACTATAGTTTTTTTTCTGCTACAGCTAATTCTTCTCATCATCTCCTCCTGTTTGCTGGCTCTGA
This sequence comes from Melospiza melodia melodia, assembly GCF_035770615.1. Classification (NCBI taxonomy): domain Eukaryota; kingdom Metazoa; phylum Chordata; class Aves; order Passeriformes; family Passerellidae; genus Melospiza; species Melospiza melodia. The sequence continues at coordinate 16,834,873 of NC_086204.1, read as the reverse complement.
AACGCAACATACTCTGCAAAAGTATAGTGAGCCAGATCCTCACTATACTGAGGATCTGCTCTCGTTGTTTTGAGCTTAAAAAAAAAAAAAAAAAAGAAAAGAAAGCACTCTCATGCTACAAAAAAACAACTAATTATCCCAAATCCTGCAACAACATTATGACTAACTAGCATTCCTGACTATTACTGTAGGATTCCACACTGTTTTAACAAGGCTGCCTGGTCACAGTTCGGGATGGGCTGTGAGCAATACACACAACATTAACTAGTATGGCACAGTGTATGCCATCTCTCCTTGGAATATTTCTCTCTGGCTATCTGTAGAACTTGTAATACCCAGCAATATCTGAAGGTCACAGCAGAGTTTCTGAGCTGAAATACAAAACAGCATTCCAAACACATCTTCTGTGGCCAGACAAGAAACTGCTTATGGTTTATTTTCCCTCCCCCCTCTGCACAGCTGACATCCAACATTAGTTATTGTTTATTTTTGTCTTGTTCCTGGTTCTAAAGGTTTCCCTTATGGCCCTGATTTATGTGAACTTTCAGATATCACTCGGGGCTTTTCTGCCTCGTCCCCTCTGATGTAGCTGGTTCCTCTGTGAAGGTAGGTTTCCCCAGCTGAAGATCTGTTCCTCTCTCCTGTGGCATTCTGTGCAGCCATTTGGAGTCCCAGATGTAGGAAATGAAATAATCCACGCTCATACAGTCATGAAAGTGCCCATCTGGCACACAGGAACATCACGCATTGGAAGCACACAAGCGTGAGCTCACTTTTGTTATGGCATTTCATAAACAGAGATGCAGTGAGCCAGCAAGTCAGGTCCTTTGGATAATAACAATCGTCTCCATCACACGTTGTGTTTAAAAAATAGGGAAAGAAAAAATCAAGACAAACTGGAAAAATTTGCTCTGAGGAGAAATTTCTACTTACAAATGATTTTTTCCCAGTGTCCTGCTGTACTTACACCTCTCTGGCTCTCTCCACTCTCTATGTAGATTTAAGACAATGGTGACAGTTGAAACGTAGCCAGTTAACTCTTAGTTAGCTCTGAAATCACCTCTTCCTCACTGTTCAGCTAAAGGAAGAAAACATTAGATCATACTTACAAAAGTGAGTCCTATAAAAACAAATTGCATGTTACTGCTTTCTTATCACTACATAAAATTCACAGAAAGAGTCTAATAAATGACCTCACCACTCAATTTTGAAGTATACAAATTAAAGACAGCAACAGATAAGCCAAGAGAGATTAATGTACAGTGTGTGTGCCTGTATGTGTGTTTGCATGCCTCTTTGAGGATATACCCATATGCTGTTGACATTCAACCTCTGGAATTATAATTAGGGGGAAAAGCAGATGTGTAAATTCATCTTGCTGGGCAGCATATATATGTTGCACTAGTCCCTGATTAATTCAGTACTTGAACACTTGAACACATTTACTCTAAGACAAAAGGTTTCTGTGGGATATGTTGGCTAATAAAGGGGTAGAATATGATGAAACAATGAACAGCCCAAAATGATGGACTAAGTTCAAGACCAGTAAGCAAAACCCAGGATTATTTATACTATTTTAGCTTTGCAAAGTAATTGAAAAAAGGCATCCTGGGCATTTTGTTGGATGTCATTGCATGCTGTAAAGAAATCTTGGGAAGTATTAAACTTCTCAAAACCCCCACCATTAATTCTTCTGACAGTGCTGGGTCTTCAGAGGGATTGCTGCTCAAAGGGGTGAGATTTTTAAGGTCAGGAAAGAGCAGAAAGAGGTGTCAGGTCTCCTAAACCATTGCTGGAAAACTATGGCCATTCCAAAGTGGGGGAGTGGGCCAGCCAGGGGCAGAGGCCTGCCACTCCACGGTTTATGAATATTATAAATTATGGATAAGAGTAGAAGAAAATAGTATCTGAATTTTACATGACCCAGTTTTGTATTGTATTTGGCAAACAATATCTTGTTCAGTATATTTTAAATACTAAGTTAGGAAAACAATGGGATGTTTGTAAATATGATAGACCATTACAATATACTGCTTCTCATTTGAAAAGTCATTTGTGCAAGAAATGATTATTGACCCATAATATGTAAATGATTGAAATACAGAAATTAATATTTGGGTCAACTCATGTATTTTTCAACCATGAAATGAAAAGCTCAGTATTCACATTCCAATTCATACATGAAAGCATTACAGCACTATTACTTGGCTATTGGATTAATTTATTATTGTCTTAGTTAATGACATACAGAGTTATATCTCTACTTTCAAATGAGGAGGAGGCATTGCATGCCACAGTAATGTTTTAACCCAGGATGTCCCCTATTCTGGACTCTTTACTGGTGACAATAAGCCAAATTCAGAGCCGATATGGAAGGAAATCAACAGCAACACCACCATCAAGGAGGTTTTAGCCCTAATATACCTTAAAGGTTGAACTGGGAGGACTGGCTCCTGCACTGGGGCTCCTCTGCTCTACCTGGGCTTGATACTCATCTCCTTCACTTGAGTTTTACCCAGTGTGATGCTCTCCTTATTTACTGCAATTTATTCAGAAATACAGGATCAGTGCATTTGGTGCTGTGAGGTAGAACCCTCATTGTAAGGTTCTGTTTCTGCTCCCTGCTCCTTTTCCCTGAGTCATGGGGAGTCTGTGGCAGTGTGGGATTTCTATCTGCACTGTGGGAGTACTCACTCTTCCTAAAGGAGCTGCAATGGGCCCCTCAGCCCAAGGTGACTTTCATTCCAGTGAATTCATTCAGAGCTCATGGAACGTGCCAGGTTGTGGCCCCAGAGGCTCAGGTGCTCTCTGTCTCCCCAGGAGTGTGCAAGGCCTGGAGCAGCAGGCCAGCCTCTGTCCCTGGAGTGGCACGAAGGCAGCCTGTGAGCCTGTGATGAGGCACTTCCCCAGCCACTCAGAGCAAAGTGCCTCAATAAGGTTGTCAATAAGGGCCAATCCATGCAAGCTAGACCTGCAATATATTTGGCTCGTGGACTATTATTCATTACATTTCAAATGCATTGGCTACCAAGCTTAGCTGGATTGACTCTGACTTAAGATCAACCATCCAAATAATTCATTAGTATCCTATAAACTGTGTGCTCCATCTTTGTGGCTTTTTATGCAAAAGTAAACAATGCCTCATTCTTTGTGCCATCAGGTACTGTATCCCTTGATGGGTCTATCTCCTTAAAGAGATGCATAATTTAAATACAAATAAATGTATGAGTGAAATCCATGTAGAATGATATTCATGACAGACAAAATGAATGAAGAAGAGATGGGCAAAACAATTTAGATAATACCCAAAAGCAAAGCGTCACAGCTAAATCAGGATTAACCCATGAAGCATGATGTGTTTCATGAAATGACTTTGGTAGAGTCTAAAATGACAATGACTCAAATAAATTGAGAAGGGCAGCATTGCATCAAGTTTGCTCCACTGTTCAAACATGTTACACATGTACCGGATCATGCCTACAGAAAAGAGCCTGATTATTTTTTAGTTAAAAAGATATATTATTTACACATATTTTAAGGACAAAACATTTTAAATAATTATTTTGCACAAAACTATTTTGTATTCTAGATAGAAATTATTTTAAGCATCTTTAAAAGGCAATAGACCCAGCTCTACATGGCTTGCAAGATAAGGTAAAGAAAATCACAGTTAAAAGGCATGTTTGGGTGGTGAGGAACAGATGTGGTACCCCAGTACCACATAAAATGGTGGTGAAAGTGAAGCAGTGATAACAGTGGTGGTCAGTGATGTAACTATTGCCCTCATGGTGTGACTTAGAAACTGCTCCCACTGGTCAGCTCTAGGGGAGGGGCAACATCCTCCTGGTCCTGCCCAATTAATCATCCTCTGGTTTTCTTAGTCTCTGGTGCAAAAGGCAGACCCAGATGACTGATTCTGGCAATAGAAGCCCTGCTTGTCAACGAGACCTCCCTTTGACAGAAGCGTGATTTGGTTTTAATTTTCCTTCAGCCCATTCATTTATTTGAGCTAATGGCTGACATGAATCACAGCGTTCGAAGGGAGAAGCAGGATTTGCACTAGCAGCCTAAAAGGGATGGCATGTCCACCAGGGATGGCAGGAGCTGAGGCTGCAGTTTCTCAAGGCTTTGGACACACGACACAGGGATTGGATTGGCAGAGCGACTGCTCCAAACCCAGCGTCCTTCCCTGCTCCCAGGGAGGGCAGCCCCAGCTGAGAGCAGCCAAGGTGGAAGGCAAAAGTGCTGTTTTGCAATGGATTCAGTGGGAGCCCCAAACTGACAAGGCGATGATTACTACAGCCCCAACCAAGGGCAGCCTTTGTTTAACTTTACTACTATGAGTAAGCTGATTGACGTCACTGGGCTTGTGTGCTTAAAAGTTCTGGCTGTTTAAAATACTCGGAGGGCCAGGGAATAATGGATGGTTAGCACTTTGCTGGGCACAGGCTGGGACAAGCCTCGCCCTGACCCTCTGCAAAGCGGGTGTGCCCAGTCGGTGGTTGCACCTCCCCACAGCCCAGTAACGCTGGGCATTGCCTAAATCACCAAATACCTTGCACCGAGGCAAATAAAAATAACAACAAAGTTAGCAGGAGTCAGTCCAGCTGACTCTGTAAGAAGCTGCAGAGTTTCAAAATCAATCTTGAATTTACCTCTAACCTTGAAAACAAAACTAATTGCAGAATGTAAGACTCCCTGAACATGATAGGAAACTTGATAGGAATACCTAGGAAAAAACACATACACTTTGGATAAACCCCCCATTTTAATTGTATCAATTCTGCCAATTAATGATAATGGAAGAGCAGCCCAATTAGCTAAATAGCTAATAGTTTTATCAAGCAGAGGCTGGCAATTTAAAGCAAACAAATTCATTCTAATTTTATCCCCTTGCACACCAAGATGTTTAAAGGATAATGGGGGATCCAATAAAGGATATTGCTCAAATAGAGCTACATTTAAATCACCTAATGGCTTTAAGAGTTTTACCCCAATTAACAAAGAAGAAACATGATCATCATTCAGTGACTTCCAGCATAATCTTCATTAAAGAAAATCTTCATTAAAAAAATAACATATCCTCCAACTAAGGGCAAAATTGAAAACATCACTGACTTTTCCCTTAAAAACAGTGACTTCTCCCAAAACAAAGGCTCCTCTGTAACAGCAAAAGTATCAGAGAAAAAAGACTCTCATGTCTAAGCCTCAGTATATAAATCATCTTCAAACTGTGGTCATTAGTTTTAACATAACAGTGGATTTGAATAAAGGAGATTGACCTATCTAACATATTTAAGACCAAATCCTACTGTTACCTAAATCTGAAATAAGTTAAGGCTATTGAAGAGAATCAAAAGCCTTTTCAAAACCAATAGCCAGAACAAATTCCCCATGATCATAATTTTGAGGATAAAAAATCCATTAAAGTGATGTGTTTGATTGCTATTAATGAAGCAATCTGGAATAAATCCAGAGTGATCCATATGGATAATCGAATCTCTCATTTTCTCACATTTTACAGATTTGGCCTCTGATTTATGTGACATTGATGGGCAAAAGGCTCCTTTCCTTTTGACTCTGGGCTGCCCAGCCTGGACAGCTGATGGCATGGTCTCTAAAGGGAGCTGGAAGAACAATGAACTCAATGCTCAAAGAAAGAAGAGCTCAAATAAATTGACTTCCAGCCTCAACCATATATCCCCAAATATCTCTCCTTCACTGCAGGTCTTATGAAGGTTACAGTGGGCTGCAGAAACCACCAAAGTGCTGCTAATTAACTGGCACAAAGCTCCCTCCTTCCTCAATATCCCCCTCATGGCTCAGAGGTGCTTGGCACTCTCACTGCCCTGCCAGGCTCAAGCAGAGACAGGGATGTCACCCACAGGGCAGAGGTGGCCTCCAGAAAAGCCCCAGGTAAAGCCTTTGGCTGAAGACAGCTGCTTTTGGGGGAAGGTAGAAAGACTTTCCCTTCATTGTTAAGCTCCTGTTTGCCCAGTCAAGCAGTAAGAGATTTAGTCTTCTCTGCCCTTTTTTTAAAAAAATGTCATGAACTCAGAGACAATGAACCCCCCTCATTCCTGGAGCTGTAGCCAGCTAGCTTCTACCTAGAAGCAGGGTGGGTGCAGAAGGAGCCCTGTTCTTCCCCCTGCCACCCACAATGCCAACCCCAAAGTTTTGCTGCTCTCCTTCTCTGCCCTTCTCTTTTCAGACAGATGATTCCAGCACCTACCCCTCAGCACCAGTTCTATATTCTGACAGGCAGCAGTCTCTCCCTCCCCTGCACACCCTGCTGCAGTCAGATCCCCTCCATGAGCTGGCCTGCCTTCTTCCCTCGCCTTGCCCCTCCATCTCTTCTCCCACAAGGCTGTCATCTTACCTGGTGCCTTGGTTTCTCTTGCTAAGCTGACCATCCCTATTTTGGTTCCCTTGGATTTGCTGAAAAATTTGTCACTCATCCCAAATTTTGAAAATTTCATCAGAAGACCAGTAGTACTAGAAAGAAGTAGAAAATTTTCATTGGTGACTTGGCTTTTTTGCTGCCTGTAATCTCTCTGTAGGGTAGGTGTCCACCTCCTTCACTTTTCCCTAAAGTCAGAATTGCCTGTGGTCTGGAAACTGGCACATCCTGCAAAATGCTCCTGACCCCATGCCACAAGGCCAGGACTGGGCCCCCATCTCTGAGCAACACTGCCTCAGTCAGAATTCAATAATATACTTGTATTATATGAGCTGGTAGGAAGTGATTTTTATTTGAAACCAAATTTTAGATTTCAAGCAAGAACAAAAAAGTTAGACAGCAGGTCAATACACTTTGTACAGATATCACACTATATTTTGAACTTTCACCTTCATCATCATCCTAAACTATCTTTGAGTCAAATTTAATTTCACAGGTGTAACAGCTCCTTTTCCTTCTAATCTACTGACTGCACATTGAAGGCAAAAGCTCATGGGTTCAGGTTTTTTATATACTTTTATCCAAAGCAGACTTTAGAAGTCTGATCTATATGTAAGGAATAGTTACTAACAGAGCCATCTGCCTCTCAAATAGATGAAATTATATTTAAAACTTTTATTCTGACTTCACAACCAACTGACAATCTCCTGTTGCTCCCACTCTTGCAACTCTTTTCTGCATTTAGTTGCCACTAAATGATATGCAACTCCAAGCTGGTTTCTTTTACAAGTGCTGCATCTATCATGTCAGTCAACATGGATCCATGTGTCAGAGGTGTCTCCTTGTAAAAGGATGCCCTTGGGTGACCAGGGTCAGTAAAATCTGCTGGTTTTCCTTATCATAGTGCAATTAGGACAGAAGCTGTCTCCTTTTCAGACTCACTAAAAATGAGGGAAACATAAAAACCTAAGATCAAGAATACAAGGCTGAAAAAAATCCAACTATTCCAATATTTTATGACTAATAATTGCCAGTAGTGGATGTTCACAAGCAGAAGTGTAAGAACAGGCCAGATACTCAAGTCTGTGGCCTAGGCAATCTTGTTCAGACTTGGGCAGCATGTGGTGAGATTACCAAAATCTTCAAGCTAGACTGGAGGCCAGTTGTTGACAATTCTTGAGGCTATATAGAGATTACTGTTTTAATGTTAGAGTACACTTATTTTTTCCTACTTTTTAGCAATCTGAAATGATACCTGCAGCTCATCTAAATGATCTTCATTGTTCTTCATTGCCCACGGCACTTTCCTCAAACCCTTTAATCAGCTTGAATCTGAGAGGTGAAAGCATGAGCTTCACCATGAGCTTTTTAGAACTTTTGCTGACACAGTAGCTCTGGACACACCTGTGAAATGTTAAGACAATTGTTAGGAAAATTAGGAGAATTAAAGAAGTTGAACCAGCAATGGCAACATCAATATTCTCTACTAGTGATGGGAGAGAGCAACCAATTCCCTACCAACATATGCCCTTGCAGATGGGTGTTTCTAAGAGCAAAAGTGCTAAACCCTGGCATTTGCAGGATGGTGAGGAGATTGTGGAGCAGGCTTCAGGAAGTTTACCAGTCCCAGCAGGGTGAAAATCTACAATGGCCACAGTGCAGGTAGACATCTCATCTAATTTAAGGAGTATGCTTAGACAAGTATTTGGGAGATTCATTAATGAGATTTGACCTGGAAAGCACAGCATCTTTCATCTGTATGGAGGCAGTGAGTAAGATGAAAGGAGCATTTGAGGAGGAGTGATTCAGCCTGCTGAGCCCACCTGTCATGGCCACGACAGAGAAGAACCTTTTCCCCATGAAGTAAAGCTATCAAAAGTTAAGAGGATTTCTTTGCAGCCAGACAGGGTAAAAGAAGGGATATGTGAAATTTTCTTCACAGGGTTGTTAAAAGTCTCTACTGGCAAAACTAATGGGCAATGTAGCAAATCGTAGTCATAGTATTTTTTTAAGAAACCAATGCCACTAGTCAGCTCCAGGACACAGATTGAAAAATACAAAAGCAGTTATGAATTCCATTGGCTTTTTTGAAACCAAAGGAATTTTACCACCTGAGAACAAAGTCTGCTGCTAGTTACAGTGATCCAATTCCAGTAAAGCTGACAGAACACCTACAGAATTACTAGTACAAAAGCAAACAGAACTACTACTACTTCAGGTACAGGAAGAATCTGCTCCAAGCCCCTGGAATGCTTGTTAGGCTGTGATGAACAGATATAACTATCTCACTGTGTTGAGTAAGAGCAAGGAAGAGAGAGAAACCTAATTTATGATGTTCTACCCCTTAAAAAAACCCTGAACACACAGCTTATTTTATAATTAAATGTGTTACCTGAAGAACAGTTGCACATACTCATTTACACAGGATTTGGTATACATCTGTGCTCTTCAATAGATTATTCCAAACCTTGAGTATTTCCTATAATTAATGTCAATATGCTTGGCTTATTTGTTATAAAAGAAAAGAGTTTCTAATTAGCCTTTTTGATGTGCAAAACTTCACTATTTCTCTCTAGTGTTTTTCAGATCATGTTTCTAATTTTATACTACTAAGTGATAGTAAGACTTAAGACTAATTCTGAAGATGGTTTAAATTGCATGCATGTGACAACTAGGCCTTGACCCGGCACTCACCATGGGGTGAGGTGCTCCTGCTATGAGCAATGTCAGAAGTCCACATAATACTAACTGGCCTTGTGACAAGTCAAACATTCCAAATTCCTATTAAATTCAACCAACACTTTGCATATTTCCCTTTTATTATAGTGACATATACAATTTACCTTTAAACCCAAGCAAACCCTACTTGCCTTCACTGAACCTCAGGAGAGTCTTTGGGAAGAGCAAAACCTTCACAGCACTGCCATTCAGAGGCTTATCACAACACACCAGGGACACAAGTAAATCTCAAGCAGTAGAAAAGAGTACAACTGTAGTGAGCTGGCTCGATGTAGCAATAAAGAAGGTCGAGGTGAGCATTTTTTTTACACCAGTCAACCCTGCAGATAGACCAGACAAATTAAGAAGTTTTTGCCAAGCCAAAGGATAGGTTCTATCAGCAGCAAATAACAGGAGGGTGGAAAGTTTGTGTGCAGACTCATATCACTTACCTCTCTTTTTCCTGGGAGGACCTTAGCACTGAATTTACATTTAAGTAAAACCATTGCACAAGATTGATTGGATGCCTATTGGGAGCAATTGGAATATTTTCTTTTTACTTTGAGTCTTGGATTAAACTAAATGAGAACAGAGCAAGGCCTGGTCTGTGGAGGCATACAGGGAAAAAAAATTGTGCTCCTCTATTAAATTGGACATCCAAAGCACTTTCCTGAATGCTGGAACAAGATGTGAAATTCCATGACAAGATCAGGTTTTCTTCCCTGCTCAGCTCTCATTTAACATAAAGAGGCTTATTTTGCATATCATGGGGCCCTAGATCCTGAGCATTAAATATAATAGCTTCCCTAGAAGCTTTATAGCCTTGGCAAGACAGTATAGATTGGCCTTGTTGGTTGATTTGTTAATTCAAACAAGAATAGCACATTTCTAAAACTTTGGCCAAATTAACATCTTTTTGACTGTTCCAATGAGCTAATATCGCAGTAGAAACCTGGAAGCAGTAGTCAAGTCTTTGATGATTTATTTAGTAGGAGTCATCTTGTAGCTAATTGTCTGCAATTTTTAACCTCATTCATGTGCATTGCTGATTCTTCTTCCAGCATTTGCAGTTTTCTCCTCAAGCTTTCTTACATCTCTGTATGCATCATTTCCAGATGGCAACTCAACTCAACTTCATCACAGTATTTTTATGAACTTGCCAAACCACATTCAAGATCTTCAGACTCAAAAGTAAAAGATAAAATCATCCTCAGAGGGCACCTCACCCTTCTGCATCCAGGCACATGAAAAAAGCAGAGCTTTAGGCTCTGACATTTTACATTAATGATGAGTCACAGCGTAGGGCTCTTTGGTTTGGTTTCTTTTTGGTGTTGGAATTTTCACCTTTCCATTCTTCTCCTGGGTTTCTCACCTTGAAACCATATCAAAAAAGAGTAAGTACTGTGTGCCATGTTTTCTGTCTATACTGCGTAAGTTACCATCTCTGTAGTGCTGGCCCCAGTGACATTCATACTCGTCAGTTACTACAGATGTAGCACAGGAGGAATGAGGGATGAGCAGGCAGGGAGGTTTTGGCTGGGAGTGCAGCAGACTTTCACACCACATTCACAGTAAATCTTAGCAGAGATCAGAATTAACTCAAATGCTCAAGACATTTGGTGGCTGTAACCTAGATCTTCCTGGCTAAGTTCAAAGAATGATCTGATTCACTGTGTGGATCTGTTTTCACCATGGTTTAAGGATTGCCCTAATGTCTGGTAAGTCATAAAAATATCACAGTTCTAGTCACATTTCTGGTTAATCTCATGTGATTCTTCATGAGGTAGAAAGTCTTTCCTGGTGGTTCTCTGCCTTCAGTTATTCCAGTGCATGATTCAGCAATTGTCACATGTCTGTTTTGGGGTGGTTTTATGCCATGAGTGAATGAAGGGCTCTTTATGCCTGGTTTCTGTCTCCTATTTGTATGTTTATGAAGAAGACTGAGTCCCTTGGGAGATGGAAGATACTCTGTTTGGGCAATGTTATTACCGTCACGTACTATGATCCATGCCTGTGGGAAGATATTTTTAAAAATAATAAGTTCCATTTTGCTAATGTAGCTATTGTTTAAATGTAAAATATAATTAGAGTATCCACCCAGGGTGTATGTTGCTGTGTAATTTTATAATACTACATCTAGATGACTGTTGGCATTCTACCTATGTACTTAACCACACCCAGGAATGCTGGTATTGCACAATTACACACATCCTGTTGACTAATTACATAATAATTAGTATTTTTAGCATTTAATGATGCACTCAAGTCAGTTGTGCAAGATTTTATGTCACTGCAAATTAAAGACAAAGAATAACAGATATATTCAGTAAACAATCCTGTCCAAATAGCTTACTGAGCCTGGACAGAGTTTCTAGCAAATAGCAGGTAATATTTCATACTTCATTTTAAAATGTATGACATTTTCTACATGTTTGGCAGACCCCTCTCCCCCTTACTTTAAATTATACCTTTTAAATAAAACTGTTGAAGTAATTTTGTATTCAAAAGAGTTAAAATTTCTGTAGTCTGCCTCCTTTTGAGTTATGATCACTTATCATGACCAGAGATAATTTTTGGCTGAAACGGCACTGTGATGTGCCTAGGGAAGGAAGACTGTTTTTTACAATGGGAATTCTGGAAGGAGTCTGGAAAATGGACTTTTACTTAGCAATTAGTTACAAAATATCCCAAATACTGTTGTTTTAAGAAAGCACTACTGATTAACCCTTGCCACTTGGATCTGGAACAGATTTTCCATAAGCCTGAGTGGAGTGCCTTGATCTGGTCTCTTGGTTCTCATGATGTTGATGAGAGACTGGATGAGAAGTCTGGCTCACCATTTGGATTTGGGGGATTTAAGATCAGAGACTTTTTGTTGCAATCATATCTTGCATGTGCTTAAAAAAGTGTTTGTGTAATGTAACTTCTAAACCTGTTGTTAATCTTAATTCAGCCAAAATTTACAGAAGGTGGCACAGAGGCCAAGCCCTGGGTCTTGCCTAGGGCACAGGTTGATTAGCTGCAATGTACCAATTGGATTGAATATGATGTTTCAGAGTGTTTCTGGCCTACCATTGCTAGTTTCCCTGGAACCCTCAGTTGTGCACACAGACATTCATGGTGAGAAAGATGGAAAATATGGACTATGTTCCCACCTCCAACTGCATTTGTGAGGCAAAAGAGCAAAAGATATTTTGCACGAAGCTTAATTTTTTTTCTCTTCATGAATTTGATTTCTAACTTGTCAGTTACTGAGGCAGCAAATGATTTTCAAGACCTTGAAAACTAACCACTCCCCTGGAGTTTCTGTTTGGACTGTTTCTCTTTTTCATAGGGCAAAAGGTTATAGCGCAAGAGCAGCTTCTTTCAGCTACACTGAAGAGTAACTTTTTGCTGCCCTAGCAAGTTAAAAATTGGTATTTTAGTCTGAACATTTGCCCTTGCCAGGCAGTTACTTTCTAGTGAACTTCTATAAAAGCAAAGTGGGGCTGTTTGGAAGGAGAGTGATGTGAGACTGCTGGAATAAATGACATTGTTCAGTTTAGGGACATGTACAAGTTGCTTCATAACTACCCCTTAAGCCTTAGCAATCCCTCTACCCCAAATATCAGCAATAAAGTCAGGACAGTACTGCACTTCTTTGCTGCTGGCAGACACTTAAAAAGAGGCCAGATTTCTGAATTTGTAATTGGGACTCCTGTTACTTCTAAAGGCTCTTTTTTGTTCACTGCTTTCTTGTCTGGGGTGCTTCACCCATGACTGGTAGACAAGAAACATCAGAGGGACAGGGTAACCATCCTCACCTGTTTACCTTGGTCACCACTGGAAAGCAAACAGCAACCTGATTTCCCACTGAGAACCAGCCTTGCCTCTGAGAGCAGTTGCTTGAAAAACTCTTCTTCAAACATAAGGCCACAGTTGACATGATTGGTCAAATTCCTCTTTTCCCTTCTTTCCTAAAGAAAAACAAAGCCACAATGAAACTACACACCTTCCTATGTCCCTCCAACAGAAATGCTGTGGCTCATTTGCATATATGATGAGCAGTATTTCATTATTGAAAGTAATCCATAACAAAAAATTGCACCTGGCCAGCAACATAAGACTGACTTGCTTCCTGATGTGATTTTAAATGGCTGAGATATTAAACACTGAAAAACGGGGTTTATAATGGAAGTACTGACAGACTATTAACTATAGCAGTGCTGCTCTAATAAATGAAATAGCCTGTTGTAATCTCTAATTCATAAATATGCAAATGCAAGACAGAGGATTTACTCCAAAGGATGTCTCTATAATTTTAACTGACCTTTACTGATACTAAATGAGCCTGTTGCTTCTGGTTTTGTGCACTTAATAGAAAGTACAGGGAATCCTGTCTCTTTACATGTAAGGCGCACTTCAGCTCCCAGAAGTGCCAAAGGCAAAACCCTTGCTATCTTCAACAGGAAAAATCTGGCCCCAGAACATCTAAAATGTGAGACACCTCGCATTAAACTAAACTCCTGACTGTACTTGATTTTAATTCTGTTCTCATCTGTGTTAATTATTATTATATTAATTCTTCTGTTTGGGAGAAATTAAGCACGCATTTGCCCCATGTGTCAAAGAGCTTGACCTGCCAAAAAGCACTTACTTGCTCAGTGATAAACAGACCATCAACACAATGATATAAATGTTGAATTTTAGCCAGTTTCCTGTTCTGCACCAAATGGAAGTAAATCCACTGACTTAATATTTAATAACCTAAATGTAATTTCTTTTTTCTGCCTCACATTGCACAGTAAAGAATTGGATGGCTAGCAGTTTTGCAAATTCCCAACCCCTAATTATTTTAAGCTATTCATCCTGGTATCTGTCCATTGATGCTCAGCCAAATTGCCAGCAGGGGAGAGATCTGTCCAATCCAGGAGCTAAATGAGTCACTGAGAGTCAATCTGTTTTTTTCCCTTGCTGCTGGGATTTCCTTGGGTCCTGGCCTCTCTCTGCTCCAATCACACAGACACAGCTCCAGGCGTGGGTCCTCTTTGGCTTCAGCTGCCTCCTGTCTCCCGTGTCTGCTCTGCTCATCACAGCTGTCGATGGGCTCTCACTGCCTGGCCACAGAAGACCAATACCTCCACCACACTGCTCTTACAGCTCTTGCTTTGAAGGAAAATGAAGACATCTTGGCCTTGTTGAATTTGCTGATGAAGTAATACATCAGGTATCTAGACGGAAAGCAAACCACATGAATAAAATGTGTCATCTGGGTTAGATTCTAATTTATTTGCCTTAAGTTCTGGGAACAATATCTGCAGTTTTTTCCAGAGAATTCGGTTAAGTTCCATAGAAACTGAATACTAATATGATTTCTGTAGCATGGAAGACAAATAGGAAACAGAGAAAAAATAGACTCATCAGAAATATTAGCTGCTCACTATCAAAATATCTGACAATGCCACAAGTACAATTTATAAACAGGAACATTTAGAGCCTAACTTTTCACTAAAAAGCAAATTCCCTGCTTTGTCCTTTTTAGGGACAGGATTCAATTACACAAAAATATGCAGCAGACTTAAGGACTGCATGTAAGATTAAGATAACTGGTATTTCATGGTAAATGATTAAATTAGCTGACACAGTTTTATCCTGAACTTTGCCATTAAAACTGACATTTTTGTGCCACGCACATTGTAGGCTGCTGGTAATCTAAACTGCCTTTCTTCTTTCAAAGACTTTAAATAGCTGAAGAACTCTTGTTCTTTACTCTATTTGTAAATGTCTGGAAAATATATCTACAATATAAGAAGATGAACTAAGCACAGGACTTTTTTTTTTCTTCATCTAACAAATACCTTGACAAAACAGCAAGGAGGTTCCAAATGTCCAGATTAAGCTCTGCAACATGCACTTTAATCAAGTAATTTATGTGACTCTGCAGAGATGAGAACATGCTGTCCTCCTCATGGTGAGTGAAAATAGAGAAATGACAGAAGTCTCTTACTAAGAATTTAATTATTCCTAGTACACAATTTTAAACCACTCTATGTTTATTCCTCTTCTTTTCAGGCTTGCTTTTTCATTATGCCAGGAATTATGGGAATAATTTTGATATAAACCAGATGTAGAAGTGAACGGATGAAACATTGTCAGAGCTGGTAGCAGTCATTGCCCCTCAGCTGAGTTGGCTGGGAAGGAGCAACTCAGCTCCTTAGTGAAGGTACTCAGTCTTCAAGCAAAGTGCAGGCACGTGTCACTGCACACAGCAAAGACAAGGCCAGTCTGATCAGAGACATGAACTATGAGAGAAGCACAGTTCCTCAATATTACACTGAGAGACCACCAGAATGGGGAGGAAGAAAAGCCACAGAGGCACTGCAGAAATGAAGAGAGGTGGCAGGACATACAGCCAAATGCATCCCTATGAGAGGCCAAGGGTGAGCTTAAGCAGTGGGCTCTGGCTGAAAGAGGTCTCATGGGCAACTGGAGGAACTAATTTTATTTTTATAGCTGTTTGACTTGTCCAGGGGTCAGAAAAACAGATCTTTGTCCATGTAGATACATGGTTACATAAAAGCAGTTTGTGACTCTCACAACACTTTCTCCTCATAGTTCGTACAACCTAGAATACCTCAAATTTTTAACCAGCCATGAAGTTCAAAAGAAGTAGCTCTAACAATACAAAAGCACAGGGACTAAAGTACTAGTCCAGAACAGCAGTTCAGCATGCCCCGTATTTCAGAAACAGGATCCTTACACACTTGTGAATAAGATGCAAGAGGAATGACAATTATTATTACAGACTATCTAAATGGGACACTTAACTCCCCACCCACAGGCTCCAGAAGCTGAAGTTTTATGATGAAGTCATGCATGCATCATATTATACTTCTTTCTGTGCACTGGCACAAAGATTCAAGAAGTCTCCAAATATTGACAGTAGAATTTGGAGAGGTAAGGACCTGTCTCTTTACATGAACTCTATCTCTGCTGGAAAAGGTAGTGGAAGCTCAACAGACAGCAAAAAATTTGTGATGTTTATTCCAGAAGAGAATTTGGCCATTTATTCTTGGTGTAAACTAAGAATAGAGGTGCGTGCATAACAGGAATGCTATGTAATTTTTCTGTGGCAAAAATTTTTGATAGCTTCTAATCTATGAACAGTTGAGCAAGACTTTGGACTCTTTATAATTTGGATCAGTTCTAATAAAGAAGAAGAAACACAGCTTTTTAGACAGCACCTTCCCCAGCAGTTGAAAACTGCAGTTTATAAGCATCCATACAATCACACCATTATCATCAAAGCATGACTTTCATCCCTGAAAATCATGATGGTCATGAAGTCAAAGAAAGGCCCACAAAGACAGTTTCATTGTTTGAGAACTCATGCAAATGTTGAACATGAATGAAACTCAATCTGATTATCAAAAAATCAAACCTGTATGATGATCTCACAAACTACGTTATTCAATTAAAACTTCTCATCTCTCCTACATATTTTTTTGTCTTTTAAAAGATACAGCTACCTTTACTTTCTCTTTTTATGCTTTAAACTTTGAAAACCTTTCACAGCAGAGGTTACATGAATCATCTAGCTTTCTTATTCCAAAATGTTTCACAGATCATTCATTATTAACTGAGTAAAATGAAGGTAGCTATGATAAATTTTGGTCTATCTCAAAGTATTAGAAAGGATATGAAAACATCTTGTTCATAGTGTTAACTTTTAGATGACATATGACAGTACAGGCCTAGTTTTTTCACTGTCACATACAATGAGGCTCTTAACAAGCCAATCACTTGTTATGACATTTTTTCCCAACTCCTAGGCACTAACAGTTTCAGCCTGCTCTGCCACTTAGCAGAAACTCATTCAAAAAATATAACCATGACAAACAATATAACTGGATGTGGGTAACAGGAAACCTATCAATATCAGAGATCATAAAAATTATCCAGTTATTTTTGTAATAATGTATGTTCTCTAAACAGTTCTACACACATCTATGCCTTGATGTGAATGCTCTGGAGAGGAAATAAGAAGTTTGTGGCTGCTCATTTTAGTGAGTCAAGATCCTGGATACAACTTGCTGCTTGTTATTTGGCTATCTAGACAGATGGGCTAGACTGAAGTCAGTGGGGCTGCTTGTGATGTACTCCACAACTGAACATATTTGGAAAACGCTGTTACACTAATTTACTCATTTATATCTTAAAATGCTTTAAATTTCTCTTCAGCCATAACTCATCCTGGGTGCTCCATGACCAGAGAGGGTCAGACCTATATGTAAGAGAAGCAGACAGAGACCGAAGTTGTGCAAAGCCGGCCATGGACTTAATAAGAGCTTGATTCTGTACCAATGAAATCAACAGGAGTTTGGCTCTTGTTTGCAATGGGAGGTGGATCAACGTTTTATGCCAGCTGTTCCCTGCTGGGTAGGGATAATCCCTTTGAAACAAAATATTTAACTTGTTCTCACTCTGTTGTTGTAAGAAGGCTTCCCATGAAAATGCTTTCATGAGTATTAAAAGGTGTGTCCCATTTTTTTTCCAAATACCACCCCCTACCCTGTAGTATATAGTTGCTGATCCAAAAAAAAAAAAAAACCAAAAAAACAACCAAACTCCTCCACCTGCTATTAAACCACATGAGTTTACAGAAAAATGCCACAGAAATTAGTTACAGGGTGGAACTGAGTCACCTGTTTGTTCTGCTGGCCATGACAGTACTTGTACTTTCCTCAGCCAGGAGATACAGCAAGGAAATATGTTAATTCAAACAGCTGCAATTGAAGTGGCATCCCCTGGGCAGAAGTAAATAACTGAGGTTCCTGCAGGCAAATAGAAGATGATGAAAAATCCAAACTTCCAACAGTCAAGAAGGGAGTAATGAATAATAGTGTGGGAAAAGTATCAGAGAGACGGGAGCTAAGGAAGGACAGAATTAACAATAAAATCTTGTGCATGTGTCCTCCAGTCTGGATCTGAGTACAGCATTTAGTCTCAGTGGCTGTTTCTGTGTTTTGTTTTCATGTTTCACAGTGACAATGAGGTTCTAAAACAGGTTGATGCCCAGGTTGCCCTACAACCAGTGGTTCCTTCTAGTTCCCTGCATGTGTTGGTCAAGTTCAAAAAGAATGTTAAAGTTGGGCCCATTTACACCAGCTCTCAGTTTGGTTCACTCTCACTCCTCTGGCTGAGGTCCATTTGGCTGACAAACCTGGAACATAAAATTTGCTAGGTTCTATAAAGCAATTATTTAATTTAAAAAGTACCTTTCATTGCATAATAGGATTTCCATAAAATACAGAGTTCTCCACAATATCCAGGGATCTTTTGTTTACACCATAAACTATGACACTTTTTGAAGATCTCTGGATGACTTAAAGAGAGGAAACTTCCACAGAAAAAGCTGTTTGGCCTGGCAACCAGGGACTGAGCCTACTGTAGAGTTACATCCTCCAGAAGCAGGAAACGTATGGAATCATTTGAGCTTAAGAGACTGTGACATTTTTATAGAATGAAAGGAGTAACTGAGAGATACAGTGACAGAGCCGGGAGCTGCAGCTGGCTGCCTGTTCCATGGAGCATTCCCCTCATAGATTTTTATGACTCTCCTAGCCCTAATATTAAACACTTGACCTTTTTGTCAAATACTATTTTATATTATTAGGTTGGATGATTAGTTGCTAAATATACCATCTATAGTAAATAGGAAATTGTGTAGTCTGATGCTTTTAGTCGTACACCTTTCAGGTATTGGTCCTTTGGCATTTAACATTAGAACATTGAGTGCTCTTATATTAACTTAAGTCCCTTGGTAAGCAAGAAGTGCACAGCACTTTCACATAGGGCAGAGGGGCTTCTGAGGCAGCATTACCAGAGTGGAGAATGCTGTAAACATCGTAAAGTTAGGGATAACTAGGAGCCAGCTGCTGCTGAAAAATACACCTTAATCTACAGCCTAGGAATAAGTGTATTTACTTTTTAAAATTCTGTAAACCAGAGCTTTGTGAATGACTCTGCCCTGTGCCTCTCTCCCAGGTGAACTATTCTATTCATCCTCTCCCTTGTCACATGCAAAATGGTACTAATGTTAGAAGCAGATTAATAATTTGCTTTTTTACCTCTCCCTCCCAGCACTTCATACCCTGTTTTGAGAAACCCTGTTACAAACCACTCCCTCCCATAAATCCCACCTCAAATATTTGGATTTAAATGTCTATGGTTACATACAGTATGACCCTGAATATGTGAATATTTGTAATAGTTTTGGAAGACAAAAAAAGATCAAAAGTCTTCCTGGAACTAAAAATGGTTTTAATAGGATTGGATCAAAATGCTAGTGGAGAAACATCTATCACCCTTAGAGGACAAGCTGCATGAAGAAGAAAAAAGAGACTTATTAGTAAATACCGTGGAGCTTATTTAGAAGAGCACCCCATGGAGTCCATGTAACATATTTATAGTGTACAACTTCAGCCTGGACATAGATTTATGATTTGGGTAAGTGATTCCTCATTACCAGCAAATGACAGAACTGCTTTATTTTTCAGCAGACAGAGTCTGGTTCTGATCTCAATCCTGACATGTAAGACTGTTACAGCTCCAGTCATTTCTGAAGAACCATTGCTGCCTGATACCAAGGTTTCAGCTGGTCAACTGTATTTAATATGCCAGCTGCTCTAAATCCTAGAAAAGATTTCCTGTCTATTAATACAGGATGGTACTTGTTAGCCAAGCAAAACTCGAGGACTCACCCATTTATGTGAGCAGAGGATGAGCAGACTAAACTGCAGGATTTGGCCTCAAATTTGCAGAGCTGTAATTATATTTCCTTTGATTACACACAAGTGTGATGGAGGCAGCCCATGCACAAACCAGATAACATGACCTTTCTGCAGTTTAACTTCTTGCTATTAAAACGGGCATGTTTGAGAACTACAGGAATTAGAAAAAATTAGGGAAAAACATTCTAAAATCACAGTGTCTGAAAGGTTAATGAATCCTAGTGAATCCTAGTCAGGAGCACCACCATGTTCCTATAACTGCTGTCCACTTTGGTCTTTAATAATAACAGCAAAATATTACTGAAGCTGAAGATACTCCACTGCAGTAAAGCATGGCTATTTAGCAAACAAATACACTCAGAATAAACTGCTGGAAACCTGCTGTGCTCCAGCATCTGCCAAACTGAGTTTCTCCTGTATTCTCTCTTTCCAGATGCCCTCTGTGTTGCTTACTTCCTCTCTTGGCACACACCAGTGCAGTGACACGTGACAACGTGAGGCTTAGGGCAGTTCCTAGTCATTGCTTCCAGAGTGGGAATGAGCCAGGACTCCTCCACAGTCCTGAACAACACCAATGCAACGGTGGAGCTTCAGCAGCTGAGAATTTGCTCCCCAGGCATCATGCAGATATTTGCTGATCCCAGAATGCCACAGAGAAAGAAAGCCTGGTTGCAGGCGGAGAAATCCCACCTGTTAGATGTTTCATTACAGAAGTGTGTGTTCAAAGCCTTAAACATTCAGTCCTTGATTAAAAGATATATCTCTGCAGCACAGGACAGCACTGAGAGAGCTTTGCTGGCCTAATCACAAGAATCAGCACATACCTGTTAATCTCAGTGCTTTGCTCCCAGTTGCTACACGAAACTCGTTGAACCCACCTGCCTGAGCTACCTTTATACTTTGAAGAAGTTTACATCTGCCCTAGCTGGAGATCTAAACTTCTGAAATCTATAGGCAAAGACATGACTAATTCAAACGCCCTTTTATATATGGATCTTGCTATAGTCAATCTTTGGCCATGTTCAGCTCCCACATCACTAGGTGCAGAAATGGGCATGGAGCAGGAAAAGCAGCAACAAAGAAAAGATGCAGTAGAAGAGTTTTGCCACATATAAGATATTAAATAGGGGTTTTTTTTGCTACCACTCCAACCCTTTTGTCTATGCTACTGACATAAAGAAGACTATAAAAGGGTTTTTTAGAACATAGCAGGTTCATTTCCACCATTTAAGAATTTGGCTCAAGAAGTAAAATCACTGTTTACACCACAGCTGGCCTTGGTTCATTGGTTTTGTTACATTCCCTAATCTCTTTGCTAAAGAAAAGGCATTCTAATTCTATGCAATTGCAGTATTGCCTTGACTCTTGAAGTCCATGGAGCTCTTCCAGGACTACATGAGTGCAGAGCAGATAAAGAACATAAAAACCCGTTATGATGTCGGTGCTTAAAACAGAGAGCTATATTTGTGGAAGGCTTCTGTAATTCTCAGGACTGTTAAAAAAAAAATAGAGTGGTATATGCATAAACCAGTTTCAAACACATGATAACATTTGGCATCCCATCCACTTATACCCTAAATCAGCAATTTTCTAGTCTGTGTGGTTTATCAGAGGACTTCAGTAGCAGCATTTTACTGCATAAATTCCATTAGCTGTATCCATGAAAAGCCACTTCTAAAATGGTGTTACAATTATGAGTTTTTCCCAAACAGGTTCAAGTGAAATAATGAAAGTTGAACAGAAAAGTCCATAGCAGAAAGCTGGTAGCAAAGCTGCAAAGAGACCTGGCACCAAGATGCAGGAGGCCAGACCATGACAAGTCCCTCAGCTCAAATCCATCCAAATTACTTAGCTATCAATCACAAAGTAGGACAGAAAATTCTTGTCAGCAGCTAGTGGACATTAGCCAGTTATCTGTAACAAATTATGAGAGTCATTCTCAGAATTACAATTAGGAAACAATAAGATTTCACTGAATCTGTTTGTCGTCCCATGTACACCAAAGAACGCCATGCCTACTCTCCCTCTCCTCCTATCTGAAGGATCATGTTTCTCAGTGAACCTAACAACATCTGCTGGCTTCTTTGATGCAAAATCTCTCTCTTGAGAGCGAGGAAACTATTCCAGATAATGAGAAATCAAAATTCAGATTCCACTTCTAGAAGACCATTTCCCAGTTACACCATTTTGTTCTCACCCTGCATGGTTTTCAAGCACAATTTACCAATTGTGATATATCTTATAACCTTCCATAGTCAATCAGACTTGTGGATGTTTGCCCTCTTCTGTATTACCCAAGGACATTAAATGTTTTTGTTGGTACAGAACAAACACACAGAGATATCTGATACAAATCATTATGACCCATGGCCAAAACATATGTTTTATGTGCTGTGGCTCACCATTTTTTCCATTAGCAGAAAGGATAACACAGGCTACCTTTGCTGAGAAGCAGTTTTCTTATAAATCAGGCCAAAACACAGTGGCTTGGCTTCTTCATCTAGGATCTTCAGGTCTGCACTGCAATCAGACATGGCCCAGGTACCATCTGCCCGTCTGTGCAAATGTCAGCACCGTTACACCACTGCAGCCAGGACGTCTTGAGAAAACACTTAGTCATGCTGAGAAAGTCTCATTTCCTCAGTCACAAAGTTCTAACCATAATTATAATGGTTCCATAGCTCAAAAAATGAGAACATGCATATATAAGGACAAAAATTTGACACATGGGAAGCATAAGGTGTTATAAATACAGTTGCTGGTATTAACACAATGTGTTATATTCTAAAAAGCAAAGCATAGCAAATATGCCTTTCAAAATACAAAAGCAAAAGCTTTGCCTTTACCCACTGATGTTTCTAAGCTATTTATGCTCAGTCCAGCTCCTGTCAGCTTATCACAAGCTGCATGTTTTCATTGCAATCTACTGCACAGCATCACTCCAGCTCAGCTGGCATCTCTTAGAAGAAAACAAGATGGATTTCACTCCTTTGCTTCACATCTACCCTACATCAATTCCTGAATGTAGGACTCCCTTTCTCTCTGTAACAGTGGGATGGTGGTGGGCCAGCTTCAACACCTTACTCATCTATCTCCTTCTCTGCTCAGGCACCTGTCAGCCTCCATGATTTTGGTGCAAAATGCACCATTTTCCAGGCCTGAACATTTCACTGGAATGGTTTATGTCTTATTCACCAAATATCACAGCAGGGAAGGGAGAAAAGTCAGATGGCCTTACTAATAAGGCTTTATTTTGAAAAGTCTTCCACTGGAGCATCTGGGGCCTCTAGGACACCCTCCCTGTGGTTATGTTGAAATGGTTGAGGAAGCTGAGCTAACTAGATTCTGGAGTATTTATTTTATTTCTATTATCATAGCTGAGGCATGTGACAGGTATATATATAGTCATTTCAGTGCAGTTTTGTCATCACTGATGACAGAGAATGTGACACATGAATAATACACGGATATGTTATTTAAATAAGAAGCAAAGACCTTTCAAGAGTGGATACCATTGCTATTAGCAAATCTGCATACCAACCAACGATGGATACCAATGATCCACTCCAAACAAAATGGCTGGGCATTTAAGTTAATCTTGTTTGGCACAGTAAAGATTGGAACTCCAGATGGATGTAAGCCCAGGGGGAAAGACACATCTGCCTACAGACTAACTGCTAATACTGATGTGAGATTTTATATCTTCTTCCCCCATTTTATCAGTGGGATCTAACTACCCTTTTTCACACAAGGGTCACATCACTTCACCTGTTACTTTTACTGGTTGATTAAACCAACTAAGAAATTACCTGACCATCTTGTGATCTATTAAGGCAGGTTGCATTGAGAGACCTCCGCAGACAATCAGCTGTGCTGAATATTCTAATTTTCTAGATCTTGAGACTCAAATTCCTAAACCTCAAAAAAATTTATTCTTCCAATTAATAGCCAGATTGTAGGTTTAGATTGGTGACATTAGCAATTTTACAGCAAAGGTAGGAAATTTCTGTCATGGTATGGTTACATGACTTCATCAGACCCACATCCATACACATACATACTGTAATACATTATTCTAACTTAATATTGCTAATTCTTCCTGTACTTTGCCACTGCATCTGAGTCAGACCAAAGTCCAGACATTATGTCTGCTTCCTGTTGCTGTTTCACATTGCTTTTGTGGCAAAATGGCTGACAGGAGAGAAGAAAGTCTTTGAAGTGTTTTGACAATTTCTGTCAAGAAGATCCCAAAAGCATGGATAAATGTTTTTTCTCTCCCAGAACTCGCAGCTTAAAGTACCGGAGGGTTCACTGCTGTTACTGTTCTTATTCAAAACCCATATGAAACCACTTGAGGATATTGTGAAATGGCATAGGCTACAATGTCATCAATATCCTCATGACACCAAGCTCTACGTCTCCTTTTCATTGAAGCCATATGTTACAGCTTCCTTGTGTCTGGCAGAGATAAGACATGGATGAAAGCCAGTTGGCTGAAGCTTTCTCTAGATAAGATGAAGGTAGTATATGGGTTTGGCAAGGGAAAAGTGTTTTGAGTTGACAAAAATCTGCTTCCAAAGTTGAGGGAGATTCCCATTGTCAAAATGCACAAGGGATCACTGCCTCCTACCTCATCCTGAAGTCACAGTGGCAAAAGTGACCTGAATCTGTGTGTTTCTTGCTAGATTTTACTCACTAGGTGCTCACTGGCTTTCAGTTGACTACTCTGTGTTGGCCAAGCACACAAGGTCAATAAAGGCTCTGTTACACCTTTGTCATTACTTTCAAATCCTGTTTAGCCTATTCATAAAGATGTCCAGTGACAAAGACCCTGTGCCTTCCTGATCTACTGCTGTTATGCCACCAGATTCCTACTGGAATACCAAATATTAACTAATGATTAACTGATATCTTTCTTACCATAACTGAAGCTGTTTGGTACTTACTTTCCTCAGGAGCACATGAAAGGATTTTCTTGATATCCTTTTCTTTGGAGCAGCATTTCTCATGTAGTTGAAAAGCCACATTATCTTCTTTAAGACCCTTGCTTAGGTTAGACAATCCCAGATCATCATAATACTTTAGCACTGTCACTCATCTGGCTGGCATGGGACATTTCCCTGTCAGTTCTGCAATGCAGCCTTTCCATGAGCCCAGCAAGAAGCCACAGACTGGACAGACAGACACATGTACCTACAAGCCACCAAAGGATCACCCCTGGTGGTATTTGGGAGTGAGGGACACAGGTTCATCCCTTCCAGAACACGCTTCATCCTTGGCATATGTCTCTTGTCTTTTATTTCCACAGTGCTCCACTACCACTATGGGACTACTCTGGAAGGACAGAAGGATCCTTATCAGAAGCTTTGACTACTACAGAATGAGGCTACTTACTCTATTGCAATGCAGAGAAAAAAATGAATTAAAAAGGACAAATAACATGTGTTCTCCATACTGTGCATGACCTGCCAAATGCATGCTGGCCTCATTACCTGATGCCTGGC
The DNA here is from genome assembly GCF_035770615.1 of Melospiza melodia melodia. Lineage (NCBI taxonomy): Eukaryota > Metazoa > Chordata > Aves > Passeriformes > Passerellidae > Melospiza > Melospiza melodia. Next base: position 16,809,479 of record NC_086204.1, on the reverse strand, counting down.
TTTCTTCAAGACAAGTGGATCAGGGACAAACTCTGATTTGGGCAAAGTAGCTCTGTAGCCAGAGCACTGCACCTCTTGGTAAGGCTCACCACTATGTCCAATAAAAACAGGCAAATGGGGGAGTCAGAAATTTTTAGCAAATAAATGAAAGGAAAAATATATTAAATTAAGTTTATAGAAGAACAAGGAGGATGACCAAACAAGAGCCATGCTGGTCATTTCTTAATTATCTGCTAAAGAAATAGGCAATATTTATGTAAATTACATAGACTCCATGTAGCACAAAAAAGTTATTTCTTTTCTTCCCACTCTCTTAATGAAATTTATGATTCTGCAATTTATTAAATTCTTCTCTCACAGGTGGAAATAAAAAAAAAAAAAAATCTTCAAGACACCCCTAGAGGAGCACAAGAGGCAGCCAGATGATGTAAACAGCATGTCAGGGTTTTATGCAGAACTAGGAGTACTAAAAAGGAGAGCCACACACTTTAGAAAAATTCTTGATAGTGTTGGTGTTCAGGTTAGGCTGTCCAGGGAGAGAACTAATGTGTTCTCAAATCATTACTGTGGATTTTTGGTGACTGTAGTGCCATTCATGAAGCAGTTACCCAGATCTGTCATATGAACAGCCAAGATTTCATGTCCTTCTGACTAGATTTTAAGGGGAATATTGTGGGGTCCTCATGTTTCATGCCCTGGAATTACAAACTGCGTGGTGACCATCTTATTTAACATATAAATTAATTTAGTATAAAAAACAGCCCTAAAGAACTGCAAGCTTTGTTATCTGCACATCAGTGTCTTTTGCAGTGTTTTAAGAAAAAAAGCATGTAAATACAAAGACCCTGAGATTTCCACAGATACTTCTGGTTAAAAAGAAATGACAACAGACTCACATTCACGGAGAAAGGACAGTATGGCTAAGTGTAAAGAACAGCTGGGGTATATGTAATGTTACAGTTATTTTTCTGTACTTCCTCTAGAATGAACCAAAGACCTTGTTTTGCTGGATGCTGAGTGCCCTAAAGTCCCATTACACATCTCAGAAAAAACCTTAATGGTTTTATTGGGACCCATATCTACACATAGAACATGGCCTTTGAAGATGAAAGGATTTTTTTTTCCTGCTTCCATTTGCTGCCTCTTGGTTGACATGTTCCTATATGGACACACAGTCCCCAGATATCTGTTCCCTAATCAGGGACATCAATAACATCCTCAGAAGGAAAAATCTGGAACACCTATGAAAGTCAGAAGTGTGAGGAATACATCTCAGATGATGCAGATGCAGTCACTGCTGTATGATCAGATAAGCAACATTGCAAGTTCATTTTTGTATGCTAAATAAAATAAAAAAGTCAATATTTACACATAACCTTCAAGGCTCTTACATTTGCAGCTCTTTAGTATTCAGTGCAGACCACATTTTCTTTAGTCCGTTACCAACAGCTTGGAAATTTAGTTAGAGGATGCAATCCAAATGTTCCTCCAAATGTTGTTTCCAAATGGTCATCTTGAAAAATGCTGTTTAAAAGGATGAAACCTTTATGTGAAGATATAAGAGCCCATGCACAGAGCAATATAAACAGCAAGGAAATCATCTGAAGATTAAAACCACTAATGATAAAGATATTACTGTTAGGCATAGTTTAATTTGTTGGTAACTAAATCACCAGAGGCTTTTTATAGCCTTCTTGGAACCTGACTATTGTATAGTGCACATTCAACCTCTAAGTGTACAGTGACACAAACAAATAAAAGTGATCATAACAGTTGAAATGTAGTTAGAGACACAATTGAGAACATCTGTATTGTAAGCAGAAATAAATTAGAAATACTGAAGTGTTTTGTAGCTGTGAAACTGAGGGATAAAAAAATAACCTACAGCACCTGGATTAAGCAGTTGTAAATAATGTATAAAGGAAAAATCTCATTACCCCCTGTGTAAACTCCCCCCCAATGAAATATATTTTATGAATGTTGCATCACAGTAATAAATGCAGCATTTGTTTTCCCCATAAACTTTCCATTTCATGACTATAAGATAGTTTGGATTTGGAAATAATGGCCAGTGAGTGTACTGTTTGCAGGATTAGTTTCCCTCACCAAGCAGCTTTGAACTGACCTTCAGTTTTTTTGGGCTAAAGAGCAGGGACTTACACAGGCTTAGCAGAACTCATCTTTGTGCCTACAAAGCTGTGTCTGTGTTCTCAGTTGCAACAGAACCACACTGTACAAACAAATCCAAAAGGACCACTAGAGAGTATTTAGACTCTGAGCCTTGAGTGTTGTAATTGCCTGATATCATGAAAGGTTTGATGAGATTGTATTAGGTAATGACTAGATACAAATGGGGAGAGTTTTCCCTATCTAAAAAAAGAGGTCTTACAGGAGAGTGCTGCATGCTGCAGGGTACAGAGTTTCTACTTACAGTAACAAGAGCAAGTGCCATAGAAAAAAACTGTAAAGCTTTTGAGTTTCCAGTTTTCCTTTACAAATATTCGCAGTTTTGTGTAGAAATGCCAGGAGTGATTCCTTGCTTGTGTCAGCTTTGCCCTATCAGCTTTGCTGAAGTACTCAACAGATTTATTCTAGATTTAGGCAGTGTATTACTGTCAAACTGAACCATTAGCTTTCTCTTGAAGATATCTTGATTCCCCACATATGAAAAGGGGTCAGCTTCCTGATGATCCAGGGCACCAATCACTGATCCCATTGGGCGAGTCCCCGAATCATCTGTACATTTGATACACAACCACCAAGCCACAGCCTGGTGAAACAGGTGAGAATGAGGATGAGATGCTACAAAGGAAGTCAGCATCTAGAGTCCAACTGAAACCTAACAGATTACAAATTAAAAGGATAAGAACTTCCCACTGGCTGAGAGACATAAAATGTCATAAATGCAAAAACATTATAAAATTAGGCTTGAGTCTGGAGTGCTTTCCCTTTATGATTAATGATTGGGCTTAACAAGGATGGGAAGGGAAAAGCAAAGTTCCTCTTGAACTAGCTTAAAAATGCCACAGCTAAAGAAAAGAAATATAGGAACATCAATTTAAAAAAATAACAAAACAAACCCCCTCTACTAAAATGTAAAGGTCAGGAAAGATTTGGGTGTTTTAAAATGCTGTCTTGAAGAAATTTCATAAAGGTTAAGATGTCATGTAGTTTCAGAGTTATTGGCACTGGAGGGGGGTCCTTGAGTGCCAGCTATTCCTCGGGCCACTCACTGACTGTGAGCTGCAATGACAGTGGACAGCGGGAGGCTGGCGGATCAGAAGCTATCACTGTGCCACTGGGGAAAACCCATGTCCTGCTCCCCAAAGAACCAAGAGCTTTGTGAATATTTCAGCATCTGAGATTCAGGCAGTAGACAAAATAGAAAAACAAGCCTTAAATATAAGGGTCTAATTTAAATTGTCAAGAACAAACATATTCAGCATTCAGGCTCTTCAGCTCAGCTCACTGTGCCTGGGAGGAGCAGGAGGCACAGTAGGCACTCTAGGAAGAGCCCAAGGAGCTCCTGGTGGCAGCCTACCCTGCACAGTTCAATGGCTCCAAACAACATGTGGATTCCTTGTGGTTCAAAATCCCTGAGGGCATACAGGCAGGCAGGACAGAACAGGAGCTCTAATGCTTCTTTGTTACAGATGAGAGCTGGAAAACCAATATGACTGGGGAAGAGTTTGGAGGGCAGGTTTTCCTTCACCTGCACTCTGCCATGCCCACTTGGCAGTTGTTAGGCCAGCTCCCTCCTGCAGGCTCCTGTGCCTTGATCCCATTTAGCACTGACCTGGCCTCACCTCTCTCATTCTCCAGGTCCCTCTCTCCTCTGGTCTTTAATTCTCTCATTAAGCATTGCTGTTTTGTATGGACTAAAACTACTGAAAAAAACCCAGACTTTGTGATTTGAATTTTTGCCCCTCACTCTCATCTTCAAGATACTCAAACTTGAGTCTGCATCAGTGGAGTAAAAGATACCTTTACCTGCTTCAAATATTCCCTGTCTCACTTCCGCCACCTCAGGTTCCCTCTGATAGGCCATTTTACCTTGCTTTCTGCATTTGGCATGCTAGCTACCCTAGGGATTTTGCATATTCTTTGACAGCAACTTAGGGAGTGAAAAGTCTGGGATTGTTACCCAAAGGTCCTACATGGGCCTTTCCTACAGATGTAGGAAAGGCAGAGTTTCCACCACTATCTCTTGACAAATGAAAGCTATTTCAAAATGAACTGAATTTCAAGCACAGACAAATGTGAACTATGGAAAGGTGAACTATTTGCTCTTAATGACCAAACAATTGCTACGCAGAAGCTGTAAAATAACAGAGAGAGAAGAAAATCTTAGGAAACCTATACCTATTCTGGACAAATGTTACATGGAGCGTAAAATTCTGCAAATGCCTATTATTTCGTGAAGAGAAATAAAAGAATGTTGTCATCAAAATACCATCAAGACCATTTTTCATCACATATGGATGGTACTGTTCCAACTGAAGGTGTAATGAATAAAATGATCCGAACTTATTTTAGAGCTTAACCTCTTTTGCCTGCTTTAGAAATATGGTTTGCCAACCCAAGAATGGGGAGAAAAATAGCTTAGTAGCTTCATTTGGTTTTCCTAGCCCTTACTCAGTCAGATACTATGTGTAGCAGGGATGGCTACAGGTATGAGCAGCAGAGAGTAATCAGGGTCCCACTGCTTGCCTTTTTTACTCTTTGAAGAATGTAATGCAAAATTACAGTGCTGTATAAATAGTTACTGTAATAAATAATGGCAGCAAACTTCCCCCAGTGTTGTGTTTCTCTTTCCTTGGTTTACTTAACTGCCTTGTTTCTCAGAAACATCCTCCAAAAGTTGCTATTTTTTCCTGCCAGACTAATAGATACAATTATTTCTCTGAAAACCTTAAATATTCTGCTTTAGGTAGCAAAACAAGATGTTAGTCCAGTTTAGATACAGCAGAAATGCAATTAACTAATAATTATTCTTTATAGAAAATAAATTCATCATTATAATTCTCGGGGAAAACTGAAAACCCACATATTCACAATGATTCTTCTCTCAGCAAACAAAACAAAGACATTTTCTTTTGTCCACTGTGTTTGTCTACATGGACAAAGACAGAAAACCCAAGCTCATGTGCACAGCCAAAGCAGCTCCCAGCATCACCTCTCCTTGTCCTCACCCTCTAAGCACACACTGTGCATCCTCAGAGCCTCCTGCTTGCTGGCTCACATAAGTCTAGTTTTATTTATAGTTTCCCTCAATACAGAAAACGTATTTGAACACATTTGTCTTTTCCCCCTCTGTCAGAGACACAGATGTGTATGTATACATATGCATGCATATGCAAAACATTCACACCTACCATACTCTTGAGTTTAGCATCAAAATGATGTTGAAACACATTATTAGGGCATATTTTTCTATCTGAAACTGGCTAGATTCTCCCCTAACAGCTGCACTCTAGATTTTAATTAAATAATACCAGTTGTGCCTTATTTAACTAGAGCCAGCACATCTTCCTCGTGTTTGGGAATACTAATTTTTTAATTTTAATTTTTTTCTAATGATTAGGTTTTATTTTGATCAGTAAAGAAAACCTAAGAAAAACCTTTAAATCGGTGTAACATTACATAGGCAAGGAAGGGGCATTTTCTTGGCTAAGGCAAATCTTGGCCACATTTTTAGCAGGCTTAATTTAAGCCAACAAATTTGTCCCTGAAAAGCAAATACGGGTGTAGTCAAACCCCTTGTAGCTTTGGTTCTCTGATTTGCTGTTGCAAACCCACAGACAACAAGCTGAAGGCCATCTTCCTAGGCATGTTCCCCTTAGACCATAAAAAGCTATTCATCTTTGGAGTCAGCATCTCTGTTGCTGATGCCATTTAATCAAAGAGGGGTTTTAGGTAAATTGAATATCTACAGTGTTTGAATATACAGATGAAAGAAATAAAAATTGCAATGGATCCCTGATCCATTCAGAGGTCAGCATCTGCAAAATGCCCGGCAAAGGAACCAAAATAAAGGTGTATTATCAGCTTTGATATCAATGGGAAACTTCTTGTCCAAGTGAAAGGTGAAGGGAGGCTGAACAACTGCTTCCTTCTGGGAAATATTGCAATGGGTTTTACTTCATGGTTTTTACCTGGGAAATGCAGCTCTTGATACATTTGCCCCACAGAAACTGCTGGTTACCAATGCAAAACCCTATAGAGAATAGGAGGAGAAAATTGTTCTTTTAAGGAGTAAGAACTCCCCTCAGCTTTAACACAGATCTTGCTCCTGAAAAGGAGTCACAAAGTGACTGCCAACACAGCAGAGGTTTGGAACCTGGCCCTGTGAGCTGCACCTCTCCTATATCACTGCCTACCAAGCTCTATCACCAATTACCATCCAGTCAGTTGAGATCTACATGATAAGCAGGAAATAGTACCTGTAAAATCAGCTTGAGGAGGAACACATCTTGAAAGCGGTGCAAGCAGGTGGGACTAGCCCGACTATGCACTGGTGTGATTTATAACAAGAAAAGCAGGGTGCACTTTCTGTGGAACTTTATTACTGCCTTGTCCTTGGAGGCAGCAAATGGCTTCTCTTCCATAATTGTCATATACACCACTACAGGAACAAACGGAGCATGCAGAGTGTGCTACCCAGGAGCTGCAGGGTGGAAACAGCCCCCTGCTTGGGCTGGGGGAGGCAGTGGAGAATGGAAGTTATTACATAAAAACAGGTACCTGCAAGAGCAGCCATAAGTCTGTAACTTTAAGACAAATAAATATATTTGCATCTACAGGGAAGAAGTCTGCCATATCTGAAAAAGCCGTAAAGATTTTCTCAGCCATCACACAATTTGTCTCCATGATACTTTGCTTCCAGTGTCATGTACATTACATCCTATCTGTCATCAGAGTCAATCTCAACAGCTGCTTGACATGGCTCTAATCAAGACAGATACAAACCCCAGTAACAAAGGTATTGTTGCCCCCAAAGCAAAGTTGACACAATTGGCTGGTATGTTTATTTAAATAGCTCATATCTATCCTGTTAGCACATTCCAAATCAAAGTCCACATTGTTTATTGTAAAGTGAATTTTGGTCTCCTGCTCTCCTTTGTTTATCAGTCTGTGTTTCTGACAGCTGATAAAGGGCATGCTGAAGATTTACAGTATCCACAGCTGGCTGTATGGTGCAATGAGACTTTCCCCACATAAGTTTGCTCTATGTGTCTCAGCCACAGAGAAAACTCCCCAGAGAGATCTGAGTGTCTTGGTGAGGACAGCTTGCCTTGCCCTGTATTGTTTTTCCTTTTGCTGTGGGGAAATTGTGTGTCAAAGCTTAGTAAAAGTGACTCTGGGACAGCTTGAAGTCCTTCCTCAGGTGGAATCTCTGGGAGCTCAAGTGGCACTGGCTGAGTGTGCCTCATGCCCAGTCCAACAGCACAGTTTCTATGCCCATTAACTCTGACACCAGGAAAAATGGTCACATGGCATTAAGTAGGAGTAAAATTTTATGTTCCATTTAGACTCTGTTTATTTATACCTGAGTGATTCCACTGCCTTGTTACTGCTGTAACTCTGAAGGGAGTCAGTCTAGAGACTCCTGCTTTTGCAAGTCCAAATTCTAACTCCTTTGACAGGATGTTGTCTGTACACCAACTGGAAAGGAGCAAGGACAGATGGAAAAGAGTCCATGAACTGAAATACCCAGAATCTTTGGCTCCAGGTCAAAAATGTATCACTTATGGCCATCTTTGGTCAATTTGCTTCACACTTTCCCAGTAGTGGCATGGCATGGAGATCAATGTTATTCAAGAACTTCACATTTTTCCTTTATCATTAGAAACTTGGTGTTCAAAACCCTTGTGAGATGGCCAAGGCAACATCATATTCTCTTTCAACTGCACACATGCCAAGAAGGAACACTACACATTTGCAATGCTTATACACTGCATCACATCACCTTTTAGTTTACAGAAATCCTCGCCAGGATATCAAAGCCAGGGTGGAGAAATAAATAACTGAGCTACCTGCAGGTGAGGACTGCACGGAAGTGTCTTGGTATAACTCTTGTCTACTTCCAGCCACCCAGGGTTAAAGTATGCTTGGGCATGTGTCATGTGGTCTAATAACTTCCAGGTCTGGGTTGCTAAATAAGATTCAGGTTCTTTGTCTTTACACTGCAAAATGATCACTTATAGATGTAACAAATGGTATAGCTGGATTAGTAGACACCTGTTAGTCATATGACCTGACAAAAGGTAAGGAAAAAATAGAAAGACATACATTAAAAAAAGCCCTAAACAGAATAAAAGAAACATGCCAAGAGAAAATATGACACACATACTTTATACATGTTTAATTTCTGTTGTTTTGGTTGGAAAACAGCTGCAGGTGTCCTCTAATTATATCACCATTTTCATAAATATCAACTGTCATATTTAATTTGTTACATTTACCATCTAGCCTCTTCAAACAGTGCACTTCTTTCATTACACATTTAGTGCCAGAGTTTCTAACATTCAAGCTAACTTTCAAGCAAGTCAATTAATGCATTATTTACAAGTGAAATGTTATTAAAAACAGATTCTTAATTTACTAATGATTTAGTAGACCCCAGGCAGTATTCCAATTTGTTTTTATTGAAATTGGAAGAACATTTAGAACAAAGGGGAAAGTAATGTCAAGGATATTTTGGCCTATTTGTCTGTGCTGTACTTTCTGTGGTATTATGTCTACCCCTACATCTTCCCTCCCTCTTCTTTATATTGTATTTTTAATACATAACCTAACCAGTTGCAGCATGATTGAGGGGAAAGGTCTATGAAAAATGAAAAACAGCACAAACACTATTGTGAGTTTTGTTTTTAAAAAGCACCAGGCAGTCTGGAATGACTCAATACACATGTTCACCATACAATACAGCATATTTTGATTTACAGCACTGTTCTAGCAGCACAGCAGGTTAAGAAGGTTAGAAGTCAAGGGAAATTAAATGTTATTAGCATTCCACCATTGTTGTTCTGTACAAAAGTAAGTATGTAACTTTTCAAATGGATTTTTAAACTCAAATTTGTTTCTGAGGCTTTTAGCTTGTCAGAAACTTTTATGAGCATGTGTGTGCTTCTTTGTCCTTTCCGTTTTCTGCTCCTTTTCCTCTCCTATCTGTGCCCGTTTAGGATGGGCACTCCTACCTTTTCCCTTTGCCAAACTGCCACTACCTACCTTTTCTCTTTGCCAAATTGCCACTAGGTACAATACTGCTGTTGTCATTAAAATGTTGACATTGACTTTTAGGGCCACTTAATACAGGAAATATCCGTGATTATTATTATCCGGCAATACTAATCACTTGCAAACACTGAGCATCAACATTTTAATGGTGACTGAGATAGCTTCAAGATATTTTCTTTGTGTTTGTTTTTTTGTGGGAATAAATGAAACCAAAGCAGGAATTCATGATCAGAGAGTGTTTTACTCCCACAGGGTGGCTTACCAACCACAGATACACCCCAACCACGTGGTTTCAATTTGCCTTTAAGGGCGGGGTGGGGGATGCTTGTTTCAGGACTCTGGCACTCCCATGTATGGGAACACCTAACTCAGACCCAGGTGTGGACACCTTCACTGGGAGAGCTACATGTGGGTGAAGAGGCTGGGGCAGGGAATGTCTAATTTAGGCATAGCAGCTTCAGAAATCTTGGTGAGGAAACGGGAAGGCTAACAGGTGCTTTCAGAGAGCAGATAGGGCCCCAGGTCTAGTTTCTACACACATAAAGCCTGCATAAAAGAAAGTTTGTGGGCAAAATACTACCACACCTGACAAAATGAGAGCCAACTGACATAAGTCTGCACCACCACTACCTCTTCTAAAGTGATGAGAGAGGCAAAGCTGAAGCCTCTCTGTGCCTCAGACTATTATTTGTAAAACAGGGATAACACTGCTCCTGTTCCTTGCAAAGCTGACACAAAGATAAATTCAGTAATTATTTGGGATGATCTCCTGTATGATGGCAACAGTACTCACAAAATCACGCTGATGGGTCTGTACCTTTCCCTACTAACTCCTCATTTATTTGGAGACCTCCTGTAGGTGACAACTTCTTGGGGTTGGGTGTAAAGTCAGATGTACCAGGCTGGCCATGAAATGACCCTTTACTGATGGTGCCACAAAAGCTGCAATCCCTGCCCTGTCACCAAGCACTGTAGGTTGCTGAGTGCCTAACACAGCACCGGTTTCAATGTACAGCGAGCCAGGCTGGCTGTGCACTGCCCTCATCAGTGTCTTGTGAGCAAGTCCTCTGCTGCCTTGGTCCCTGACCACCTGAGGCTCATTTTTGCTGAAGGACCTTGCAAAGCCACAGCAATCATCAGAGCTTTGACCTCACCAAAAGCTGCTGACATCCAGTGCTGACCCAGCCTACCTCCTGTGGCTGCTTCGGAGGAGAGTCAAGGGCCTCCAGCCAGCATGAACCAGCTAGCTTAGCTTAGGTAGAGAGGGCAGGGGCTCTGAGTTTAAAAGCTTCTGTTCTCACTTCTGCTGATGAGCTGTTGTGCTGGATCATTGCTAAAGAAGTCATCAGAAAGTTTCAGACCTTGCAAACTAATGCTGTGTTTATTCAACTTTCCAATCATTCCTCTCTACTATCTGTGTTTCACATACCGTGAAACTGCACTACACTGTGCAATTGAATTAGTTGTACAGTGACTCAAAGGCATTAAACAATGACTTTGATATTTTAAGTACTGTCTAGGAGGGATTTTTAATTCCTTCCTCATAATGAAACAAGAAACACATGAAAAAAACCCCACAGTTAAACAACTCTGAAACATTGATTTTCTTTTCCACCCTGGGTAGACCCCTCTGACACAAGAGAAATATCCTTAAAGCCTTCAGCTTGTTTAGTAGCAGAATAAAAATAAAACAAGCATTGACACACAATTTTAATGTCACTCAGTAACACAAGAAATAAGTCCCTGTTATTAACGCACCTTCTAAGTTCACAGTATGTACTCAGAAATCAAATCCTATGGGAGCTTTCCAGATACTATTGAGTCTAAGGGTGGATGTGTCGATCTGTCTCCAGCTGCAGACAGATCTTCTGAATGGCCAGCGTCCCAGATATGGGGCTAGTTAGCAAAGCCCTGGTATTTGAACTGGTCAGGGTGAACCTACTCATTGTGATTGTGACAGATAGGGAGAGCTTAGTTGGCAGCTTAGAAGGAGATGCTAGGTTTTGGCAAAGAAGTGATGACAAGCTGCTGGAAGGAAGAGAGACCCAGGGCTGACACAGCAACAGTCAGAAGAGGATCCACACAGAACCTCAATCCCACACTGGTACCCCTGGAAAGCTGGGGAGAGGAAAAAGAAGAGATGGCCGTGCTTGCACTCACTTGGCCAGCAGGAGCCCAGAGTGGCACTGAAGCAAACGAGTGCAGTGTGGAGCACAGGGCTGAGGGGGCTCCCACAGGCGACATGGACACCAGAGGATCAGGTGCCACTATGGCACAAAAAATGCTGAAGGAGAGTAAGTCCTGCTACTTGCAAAAGACTCGCCAGACTGCTTCTTACTGGAGATGGAAGTGGGGGCAGAAAGAGGGAAAAATGAGTGAAAAAATGCTGTGAAACTACTGGCATTAGACTGCTCAGAGCACAAGGCCAGGAACCTAAGTGATGACTCACATCTGACAATAAATACATGAATAGTTGTTGAAAGTGTGTTTGACTTTCACAAAGGGGTTTAAGCAAATATTTGTTTGTTCATTAGTCTTGAGCAACACTTTTATGGCAGGAGATTCATTAAACCTTAACATATATCTGCAAATGAGATATTTGGTTGTCTTGCAGATTAAGACACAAAGCAATGCACACTGTTAACACAGAATGGCCTTGAAATACCTGTATTGGAGTGAGATGTAGTTATTAGACACTGGCATTGTGAATCTTCATTCTATTGAAGGTTGGTTGGGATGCCATGTCTGCCATGTCAGCTTTAAAGGGCCCGTTTCTGCTTGTGTGTCTGCATCAGCTTTCAGCTTCCATGACTAGTCTTGAAAAGCTGATGAATAAAATCTGCTTCATGAATTAAATTATACCTGTGTATGAGAAAGCCATTGCCTGTTTTTCACAGATGGTGATGTAGGGTGCCTACAACCATTCACAAATTCCTCAGGACGGATCACAGCACAGACAGCTCTGTCCTGCATTAGGAAAATGTAATTTGACCAGGAAACCCATTTTCCAAATATCCTGAGGTGACAGCACCACAGCCACAACAATTTTGTGTTAAAAAATTGCCATGGTATCAGATGGCATGGACAAGAAGCTCTGCAAAGTGTCTGTGTGTGGGCAAGGCCATCCTTACAGCCCTTTTGTGCTCATTGGAGCCTGGGCCAGCTGCTTGCTGGTGGGCTGTGCTCGGGTCACTTGTTGAGCTCTGACTCAGGACTTGCTACAGCGGCTAGAAATGGGGAAGACCCATCATGCCCCTTCTGGTGGTTGCAGGAGACATAAGAGCTCCCTCCTTTAGAGCTACTGTGTACTATTTATGCTATATGCATTCCAGCAAACAATGAAGATGGATCTGTATATATTTTCAATCTACAAAGCAGATTGGGAAGTTATTGTGGCCAAATCCTCCCTGATGTAACACTGGCTGCAGCATAACTATCCTGATTTATACCTATCAAAACATAACTACTCTCAAGTGAACAAGTTACGCTTTGCCTCCTCTCTCTGACTATTTTTTTTCCTGTGAGCAGAGCTGCACAGTGTAATGTTAGATGTGATAAGGGTCAGCAATAACATAATCACAGATCTGAGGTCTCCAATTTATGCACCTCTGTGTCTTCACCTCATCACACCAAATGATAACATAAAAGGTTACGATGTGCAAAGCAAAAAGCCCAAGTTGTTAACTTCCTGAACTTGAAAATATTACATTCCTAAAATTATTGCAAGCACAACGTACTTGACATCCTATACAGATGATGTAAATGGAAGATGGCATGCAAATATTTCACAATATAGTGGCATTAAAATAATAAAAGCCTTATGTATATATTTGTTATGACAATGAAACCTGTACATTACTTGACTCGGTGTAATCCATATCAGTATTTCAGATGTACACTTGTGACACAGAAGAAAACTTCTGTCTGGGGGGAAATGATGACCAATATCTTTCAATTTCCCTATGCATCTATAGCAGCAAAGCAACTGAAGCCACTGGATACAGACTGACATTATCTTCTACTTCCCTGTGCTTTTCTAGACAGAAAACATGCTCAAAATGAGTCCATAATTAGCATATTTTCCTGCAATCTTGGTGTGGGCAGAGCTGGTGTGGAAGAGAGTGACCAGACTTTATATCCTGCTGACCTCACTCCCATTACAACTTAGGGTTCTTCACAAACCCTACAGTGAGAAACTAAAAAAAAAAAAAAATTTGTTGGCATGAGAGAATTTCTGTGTGGTCTCAAAGAGATGCTCAGTCTAGTAGAACATATTGTGGGAGCACAGAAGGAACTTACTCTGAAAGCTGACAGCATCAGTCAGGCACTTTGCTTCCCTTCAGGGCTGTGTTACAAGGACTAGCCATAATAGGCCATACTAACTTCAGAAGGCTTGGGACTGCAAATTTTTTTTTGGTGGGTCTTTTGTATTACAGCTGCTAGTGCTAATTTTATAGCTTATGTATCACAGAGAGTGATACATTGTGCTTAAAAAAAGAGGAAAAAGAGTTCTCCCTTTTCTACACTTGAATACAGCTGCAATAAGTGAAAGTTGCAGAAAAATAAACCATCCTGAAAAGAATTTCTGCTCATTAAAGAAATAATAACAACCTCTTGTATTCCCATTTTTCCCTTATCTTGCTTCTTGCTACATGCAGCTCCATGTCACTGAACATCTTCCTTTGAACTTCTGACTCTTCTTTTCTTGATAATATTTCCCCTACCTCAAACTTTCTCCAGAGGTGAGTCCAAGGCAGGCTGCAGAACTGAATAATCCTGAACTTGATAAACATGATTTTGCATTGAAATGTTTGGCATTGGCCACTTCTGTTTGCTTTTGCAAACATGACAACCAACTCCATCACTCAGGAATCTCAACCCTTAACTTTGCATTTCTGGAAAAGAATTTTGCCTCAAATGATACTGCTGTAGATATTCAATACCTGCAGCACTCTTTCCTCAGATCCCTTCATGCTCACTAGTTAAACCCTACAGATGCTCATACAGAGCTGCAAAATATTAAGATATAAAAATTTGGCATTCCTTCCTAGTTGGCATTTGGTAGGTGAGCTGATGACCTTCTCATTGCCCTGGCACAAGGGTGAACTGGAATTTGCTGGTTGGGAGAAATTTAAGTGGTATAGGTGAAGACTGCAAAGGGAGGGTCCTGCTTAGGAGGACTGCACTCAATTATTGTGCAGTTATGAGAAAAGAGGAGCAGAGTGGCTTTTAGGAAGAGCGTAAAACTTGGAAAAGAGGGCAGCTCAGAAAAATGAAGATGCTTCCTGAAGGAAGGTGACCCCAAACCAAAGAGTTCAGGTGAAGATCTGAAATTCTCCAAGTTTGAGAGTATTTGGATGTTAGATGTCTGTCTCATCAGTGCTTTCCTGCCTCAACATATACTGATGCTTCCTAAAAAGTAGTTCAGCTGGGCCTTGCTAGAAGCAGATACTCAAATGCATAGTTAAAAGCTGAAATGACAACATTGAGAAGCAGCATGAGGAGCTTGCAGGCGTGTCTCAACAGAGAATGGTGCAGGGTCTTAGCAAGCCTGAATTCTGTGAAGGATTGTAGGAGGGCAAGCTGTGAGAGGCACTGTACCAAATTAACTCTGCTACACCCACTTTGAAACTCAAGAAAAAGGGACTAATAGCTGAACAGGGGATCTCAGCCGTCCAAACAGGAGAATGATCTCCTCCACTGGACTGTCATTCTTTTTTTTTTCTCTTTGATTTTGATGCCATTTAGCATTTAAACAGGTGGCATTTGAGCAGAATCAGTTTCTCTAAACACTGCACCTTATATATTGAGTACAAAAAAGTTATTTCAAGGGCTGTGTTGCTATGTGATTGCAGAAACAGCAGTGCAAGGAGAAATGTCACCAATAAGAGCCTTTTGAAAATAGAAAACATTTAGCTGTTGTGAGATTACTTTTTCTGTTTTCATTGTTTAGAAACATATAAAACTACTGTAGTTCATATCTACACTTTTGATAGGTTGTGTGACTCACACTGTGATTACACCAGAAATACCAAAGAGGGAAAATATACATAACCCATGGTTAGGATTAAATGTGAGTTGCAAATAATCAGTGTTTATAGCACATTTAACCTGGGTGCAGTACAGTTTGTTCAGATTTTATTTAAGTCTGAATATCTAGTGTTGTGTTTGGAGCACTAAATGCACCACTGACATGAGCAAGGACAAGACTTTTGCTGCTGAATGCAAAACAGAGTTTTGCTGAGTTCAAAAGTCTGTAAGTTCACAAAACAAGTAGTGTTTCTTGCCATAATTAGACTGCAAAAAGCATTTGCTTAAAAAAAAGTTTTAATTACAACTGGCGTTTCCAATCCCAGTGCTGGAGGCGGTTGTCTACTGAAAATTGATGTCCTTTATGGCATTGGCAATAGACAAATCCAGTGGAAAAGCCCGTAAACAAGTTTCTAGGCAAATTTAATATTGGTTTAACCACTGGAGAAAGCATTTTGGTTGTTACCCTCTTATTAAAAGAGGTTGGAAATGGATTCACACACTCTCCTTTGCTGAGTTAATTGTCATATGGTTGGCACCATAGGCAACATCATTTTTCAGCAACATAGTCACCTCCAGCACTAAGGACACAAATGCCAATTGTATCTGAAAACCACTTTTCAGTTCTACTACACAGAAAAACATTTTGCAGTTTCACAGAAAAACATTTTGCAGTTTATTTGTGATGAAAGACAATTCTCTTTTTAAGAACAATGGAACTATTGGTCTGAGCAAAAGAAATGGATCTGGGAACTGTCTTTTAAACTCCATCTGAATTGCCAAATAGACTGATGAGCGATTACTGTTAGGCAAATTTTGGCCCTGTTTGAAGGCATGAATATTAGAAATTCACTCTGTGCCACACATCAAAGAACCTGCACATGGGTAGGACTTGCCAGCTCTGAAGGTACATATGTGAACACTGGGGCTAAACTGTGCTGCCCTCAGCTTCAGCCCCAGGAGGGGCTCCCAGCAGTCTGCACGTCAGGCACCATGGATGCCAACTCTGTGTAAAACCATTTCCATAGCCCAAAGTCCTGAAAAAGGGTCCGGATAAAAGGCCTTGAGCTTATGAATACACTCAATACGCAGACAATATTAAAGAACATATTGCAGTATGCAGCTGTGGGTTTTTAGGTGCTTACCAGAAAAAAGATGGGTGACAATTTTCACCTTACATTTAAAACATTCCTCCCCATGCTAGAGATCTAATCCGGACAGAAATGAATAAGATGTCATGCAATACATTAGATACATATGCAGCTGATACAGCCTGACTGATTAGTTAGATGGAGTGAAGACATTTAGGCATAGGAAGACTTTCCCCAGTGCTTCTGCTGTCTCTGTCTTCAAAAAAGACAGAACTGAGGCTGCATTCAGGGTGGGACAGAGCCAAGTGTGCCCTGCTGGGGGGACTAGCACAGCCTTAATGACATCACATTGCCCATTTCAATTTTTGTATCTGGAGGCTGTTATTTGATCTTTGGCTATCAATTAAAAAAATACAGAGATTTTAAGCAAAATTATTATTGTCTTATACACTGACTACTGGGCCAAAGGTACATAATTGGTATGGTTTGGCCTCACCCACTGGGTGTAACATGAAACATGCTGTATAAATATATGAACACTTTTATATTTTAAACGAATTTGTGGGCATGGTGCTCTCACAAATGAAGAAGCAACATCTGTACTAATCATAATTCCTGAAGAGCACATTACCAAATGAGACACATGTGTAGGGTTTTATCCAATCTGGCAATGAAGCTGATTGTACCTGAGTTACCTGGCCAGCAAGGACTGAGCAATCGGATAATGCAATGGATTAACATTTCTTAGAAGCGATTTGGCTGAACAAATGTAAATAGCAGAAAGGCAAAAGGCAAAGTGATCAGCCCCTAGACCTGCTCTGCTCTCTGAGACAAACAGATTATTCATAGCCCAGTTGTAATCTCACTACTGATCTTGGCTGTATTTGGACTAGTACAGTAGCCTAAAACTGACTTACTTTAGGAAATAATCAGAGAGGTGAGGCCTTTTTCTGCTGTTACCATTCCCTTGGGACAACATTCTACTTTTTTAGTGTTTTATATATGTTTTAAAAGAAGTGTAGTGCCTGGAGCCTAGCATACAGAAACAGTTTTATAGCAACATAGAGAAGAAAAAAACCCCATACATAAGGAGGCTTCCAGGAATCACTGTTGACTGCAATATTACAAAAACCAGGTTAGGTTTACCCTTAGCTCATGTAAACAGGTCAAGATAATCACAAGATAATCTCTTTTACATCTTTAGAGTTCTGGTATTTTAAACATCTTAATTTACACACTTCACATACTTTCGTGGAAAGCTGCAAACACTGTAATTTCTGCCCAGATTTCCAACAGAGGATGTCTACACAGTGGCTAACCTGGACCTGAAATGACTCCTTGCTACATGCATTTGAACTTCATTGTTCAAGTAAATTAAACTGAATTAAGCACAGCCTACAAATTGTTCATTGGGGTGGTTCTGCTGCCAGGTGAGAGTCATGGTGCCCCCTCCCAGACTCCTGGAGACAATTTACACTCTTTGTTTCACCCTTAGAAAGGCTCATGGATGGTCTGCATGATATCCCATACTGGTTGTATGATAAATGGATAACATGATTGTGCTACAGTAAATTATATACTGCTTCCAAGGACAGAAAAGCTTCTGTAAGGTGTTCAGTGCTTTCACTTTTCTTTGTCTTCTATTTTAGTTGATTTATTTTCTCTTTTTCTGCCTCAGTTAATCCTGAGATCCTCTTCTTACAGAGCTTTAGGATCTCTAATTTCTCTGGATTCCACAACTTCTTTGGCTTGTTTTGTACATAATTTATTGAAGTCTTTTTACTTGAAAATATAGAAAGCAGCTTTTAGGCCTTTGGGTGGTTCTTCATTATGACTTTGGGAGGAAAATAGTCTGAGATGTTCACTAGCTGCTAACACCTCAGTACCTCCACCTGACTTTCAGGCTGTGTTTTGTATCTTGTTTAGTGGCATTTATATGTGACATTTATGTGGTGTTTGTATGGGCCAACTATATGAGGTTCAACAAGGCAAAGTTCTGGGTCTTGCACCTGAGTCACATCAGCCCATCTGAACATGAGACAGCTGTGCCCAGGTGGCCAAGAGGCCAAGGGCCTCCAGGCCTGTGTCATCAATGGTGTGGCCAGCAGGAGCAGGGCAGGGATTGTCCCCCTGTGTCAGCAATGGTGGGGCCAGCAGGAGCAGGGCAGGGATTGTCCCCCTGTGTCAGCAATGGTGGGGCCAGCAGGAGCAGGGCAGGGATTGTCCCCCTGTGTCAGCAATGTGGGGCCAGCAGGAGCAGGGCAGGGATTGTCCCCCTGTGTCAGCAGTGGTGGGGCCAGCAGGAGCAGGGCAGGGATTGTCCCCCTGTGTCAGCAGTGGTGGGGCCAGCAGGAGCAGGGCAGGGATTGTCCCCCTGTGTCAGCAGTGGTGGGGCCACACCCCAAGGGCTGTGTCCAGTTCTGGGGCCCTCAGTTCAGGAAAGACATTGAGGGGCTGGAATGAGCCCAGAGGAGGGCAGTGGGGCTGAGAAAGGTTCTAGAGAATGATTGATATGAGGAATGCTGGAGGAAGTTGGGGTTGTTTAGCCTGGAGAAAAGGAGGCCCAAAAGATGACTGTATTGCTCTGTACAACTGCCTGAAAGGTGGCTGTAGTGAGATGGGGATCAGTCTCCTGTGCCAGTGACAGGACCAGAGGAAATGGCCTCAAGTTGCACCAGAGAAAGTTTAGACTGGAAATTAGGAATTATTTTTCTACTGAAAGGGTGGCCAGGCACTGGAAAGGGATTCCCAGGGAAGTGGTGGATTCACCATCTCTGGAAGTGTTCAAAAGGCATGTGGATGCAGCACTTGGGATATGGTATAGCAGTGAACACCATGGTGCTGCATTAATGGTTGGACTCAATGATCTCTGAGGTCTTTTCCAAACTTAATGAGTCTACAATTCCAAGGCATAAATGCTTTTTTTGGGAGATCTGACAGCTTTTTGCTTAGAGATGTGTGACAGCTCAAAGGGAAAGCAACAGAAAATCATGCATTAATCCCATGGGGAAAGCCTGCTCACCAGGCTCTGAAACAAAATGTATGGCACAGTCTGGCTCATTAAGAAGCACAAGGAATAAACCTGACAATAACTTTAAACTCCTTCATCCTTACTAAGGAAAGTGGCAGGTGTAGTAATAACTGTTCTTTCAAGTAGAAGATATAGCTCATTGCATTAAGGAATATAAATCCATTATCAAAATCAAGCAATATGCTTTTTCAACAGAACTAGGGAAAGTCTGATACTGACAGAACAGAGTACCTCCACTTGTACCACAGGAGAATTGTGGCAGCAGGCAGTGTGAAGCAGTTGATGGCCAGAATAAAACCCAACCCCATCCATACTGGTCCATGATGAACACTGCCAACTCTGGGAGCCCCTCACACCACTCCTACTACACCGAGCAATTGCTGTTCATGAAACAACCTAAGGCAAGAGTTCTGAGGCACACATTCTGCTCAAAATGGGGATTTTCCCCCTGACACTGCCATGCTGCCTCTGGTACAGCGCATGGAAGGTGCTGAGTTTGTCATTCCGGTCTAGAATCAGAAGTGCCCACAAAGTCTGCCAAAAGCAAATGAAGAGTTGGCAAAGCTTGAGGAGAGTGGAAGTTTATATGAATCACATCTTCATTTGTGAGAAGTTTGAGGAAGAACATGATGTCAGGTTAAAACATGTTTGGAAAGGAATGTAGCTTGCAGGACTAAACTGAAATTAATGTGTGCCTCTACAAAGTCTGCTGCAATTCTTGGCTCCTGTGACTGGAAAAGGGGAGTAAGGACAGTTCTAGAAATATAAAACCATAGTTCAAATGCTGCCAACTAACACTGTGGTGCACGTATGGAAGAAATAAGAGGGATGAATATTCAGAATTCTAAAAAACATCAACTAATATTTTTACTGTGAATTTACACCTTTCTTTCAAGTTACATTCAGACCACAAGATGCTCATACTGTTATTAGTAAGCAATAATGATTCAGAAAAGATCTATCCTATTAAATATATTTTACTGCATTTTTCTGGAATTTCACAGCACTGGAATGCTCCTATAGTTGCTGTCTGTCACTTTATCTACTGGTAACTAAGCATACTTGTTGCTGATTTATGGATTCCTTTTTTTCAAAATAGTTGCAGAGAGAAAGCAAGAGGATGCTAGGGAAAGCTTCAGAGATAATTCTATAAGGAAGTGACAAAAAAAAAGAGGAAGAAAGAGCTTTCTCTTCATGAGAGATAATGCAGTTTTCTCATTCAAATTAGGTTTTTTTGTTCAAAGATAAAAGAAAGCCACTCTCAGTATAACAGTATCACCTTACACACATACAGAATAGTATGCATTTAGTTCTTTACAGCAAAAAGAAGCTGGGAAAGCTGCATGAGACAGTTGCTTTTCCCATTTTCTATCAACAAATCACAAAGGAAAATCCAGGCCCAGTTACAAAATCCCAGCCCACTTACCTTTTCTACAGAATAATCTTTTATTAAGAAAAACTTTGAAAAAGTTTGTGCTTTCTTTTTTTTTTTTTTTTCCTAAATTTTAAACCCAGAAAACTTTGAATGGCTTGCATGGAGCTATGGGAGTGCCCCTTTCCTAAATTTGTCCACATTTAACTTTGAAAAGGCTGATGTGGGAATGATCCATAGAAAGAACAGCCTGTGTTTCATTTTGCCCATAAATGGAACTGGATGCATGGCACTGGATTATGTGGAATGTGCATGGGATCCTGCTTACACTGCCTGTGCACAAACCCAAAATGTTTGCAGGCACAGTTGAAAGTGAGTTCTGCTCAGAGCGGATGTTTCTCTTCTGTATGTCATGCAACAGGAATGCCAATCACATTAGTAATTTTACATCACAGCAGACTGGTATTGCATTAAAACTCCTCTGACATGGAGAACAGTTCTAGGATAAGATGATTTGCAGGATGTCTTTCAGAAAAGTACCATGTATTCTCTATCCCTCTTTATTTTTTTTAATAGATAATATCCCTGCACTTATCATGCGGTAGTAGCTGGATGGCACATTAATGAGAACACTCATAATGCAGAAAACCTCCTGTTGCTGAATACTGATGTTAGTGGTCTGAAAGGATCTGTTCCCAGAAAATTATAGTTACCTTCCCAGTTACAGAGACCAATCTGTCTAATTTTTCAGGGACATTGGATTCAATTCTGACTTTGCTTAAACCAGCTCTGCCTGTTTGCCCTCGATTGCAGTTTATACCAATATTTCTGAAAGGCTCATTCTCTCTCACTTGCATTATAGTGCAGCACAGAAGGTGATTTAAACTTCTGATTTGATACAGATATAACTTAGCAGGTATGGAAACACGGTCTGATGAATTTCTTATAGCTGCACTGTTGCTTCTCCTAAGGCACAACATTTACAGTAGGACCACCTAAATCATTTGCTGTCATACAGTTCTGAAATGCCATTTGACTGGCACATACATGTTACAATGTATACAGGCTTCATCCTGAGCTCCTTATCTGTCTGCTTCATCAAGGAGCTGGGACACTGTGTGCAGGACCACTTCCACATAAATGGAATCCCATGAGCTCTCACACGAGCTCTGGGGGGAACGGTATTTTAATAAAGAACCCACCAATGAACCCTCCTGTGTCCTGTTCCAGATCACCTTGGAAGGCAGCAGCATGGATACTGCAAAGGGGTGTAACATAAAATTGAGGTTTGAGAACTGCTCTGAGCAATCCAGCCCTTTTACTCACTGCAGTTAATGCTGAATAGAGGATCATTCTAATCCTCCTTAAATTGCTGCACAGGTGTTACAATGCCTGGTTTACAGCTACTCTTTCTTGCCCTCCTCGAGTGAACTATACCCTTTCCTGAAGTGCACCTGGGCTCAGCAGTTGACCACACAAAACCTCCTGTGAAAACTCCCAGCAAACAAACACTGTATACAGTAATTCAGAAGGAATAAACTTAACAGTTACTGCTTGATATTTGAACATCGTTTAATGAGTGCCCAGAATTAATCTGTAAATGCACATTGTTAATTTTGGGCCTACTATTCATTAATTAGAGGCTTAGTGGCAAGTGCCATTGAGCTATCTGCAATGTTTAAGGTTACATCAAGCCCTAGTAAATGGCTTGCTGATAACAAGATGCATCCATCTTCATTACTTGACCACTCCTGTCTGAGTTTGCTCTGCTTCCTGTAAGGGCTGTGTCGCTTGGAACTGAAGAATTAAACTTTTATCCAAACCAGATTCTGCACTTTCACCTCTTTTTATTCCTTGAGTAGTTCCAATTTATTTTACTTAAATGACATTGGATTACCTAACATGGAGAGGAGCAGTACCTTAACCTAAAACAGTCACCAGATCTTTAGCTCTGGGATGGAGTGTTGCAGTGGGTTAACATTTATAGAAACCATTACATTTATATTACATCTGATACTGGTCTCAGTGTAAAGAACTCATGAGGTTACAACTTAGATAGGATAAAAACCCAGAAACAACACAGGAAATTAATTTTAAATCTGAAGAATAAATATCCCCTTTTTTTAGTTTACTTTTGCACTCTTACATTCTCAAAATATATATCATGTAAGGCAATAATAATTCAAGTGAAATAGCATAAAGACATTTCCATGTAAATTCTCAGTTATACATATGTCTATATGCATTCATCCAGGGAAAGATCACTGCAACTAGTTTTCCCCTGCCTTCTGTTAAACATGCTCTTTTTTGAGCAATAATGCTCCTGTCTGAGTCTAGGGAGGTGTAGTTGAACCTAATAATAAACTTCCTAAACTCACTGTTTTCCCTTAAAACTACAAGTAGAAGAACTTGAAATAGAAAAGCAAACTCTTTTGGCAGATGGTCTTTTTAAGTAGCTGCTGCAAGATACATATAATGCTGTTGAGCATGGTTGTTTAACACATTAGGGTGCTCACAGGTATAGCCTTTTGCTCTCATGAACAATTTTAAGCATTTAAGTTCAATTTTAAGCATCACTGCTTGGGATAGGTAATTGTAATCACAGTGGAAAGCAAGTTTCTGGGTGCTGATGCTCAAACCATGTGTGTATGTAGGAAGTGAAGAGAAAGGAGATGCTTGTTGTGATGGTAGCTCAAGGGAGAGCACCAGAAAGCCCTTACACTTTTGAGCTGGCACACGTATCACAGACTGGCAGGTTTCACTGGGGAAAAGCCTTTTGGGGTGTTATGCTTGGTGTGCACACCTCCAGCTGGTTCAGAAAGCCTGGATAACCAGTCTCACACCTAAGGCAGTAAAGGAAACATCAGCTGGCACAGGGCAGGCAGATGTAGGGACACATCCATGGCCAGTGCAGCACTGAATTTACCCAGCCAGGCTGGTGATGCAAAGAACACACCTTTGACTCTGCAGGTGTTGTACTGCACGTGAAGATATCCATCCCCTCCCCCCTCCCCATCTAAGACACACAAAGCTACCAAATCGTGGTGAATAGCAACTTTTACAATTACAGTCAAATTCCAGGAGGGTTAGTTGCACTCATGTATCATTCTTCCATTAGCCTGCATCTTTGTTAGATATTAAATGAGAAAATAAACCCGAAAGGGTGGGGAGAAAAGACAAAGCAGACATAAAGCTTGCTTTGCGACATTTAGACACAAAGTTATCTATGTTACCCGTGATTGGAACAGACAATCTTAAGCTGAGTATTTCTTAAATTTACCAGAAGGATGAGCTGGACTCTTGAGGTAAGCACTCTTTGAAGCTAATGTGCTACTGTACAAAGAAAGCTTTTTTTCCCTTTGAAAAGATAAAGCTAATATTGTGGCAGCACAGGCTACAATGCTGCCACTGAAATGGAGGTCAAAGCTGAAGGTTCTTTACTATCAGAAAGCTAAATAAAGGTATCTTAATTTTTTTATTATTATTATTATTATTCTTATTCAAACAAAAATTCTGTTCTAGCATCCTAAGATACTGGTCTCTGGATAGGAAATCGTTCATCTGTCCAATTTATATTATTCAATATTGCTTTAAAAAATCAGAAAAGGAAGAAGAAAAAACTTTGGGCATCCTCAGGTCAAGGCGATTTTTAAAAAGGTTAAAAGCTCTTCAGAAGGGTTACAGTATCCATAAAGGCAAATGAGATTACATTTAAAGTCTGATGGAGAAAAAGCAATAATTGAGATAAAATGCTACTGTCTCAAAAAGGTTTAGACTGAGGAAATGCTGATATTAAAGCAAAGAAATTGAAAGACTTACAGATCAGCCATCACATCAAAGACAGCAGAGAATTTAATTAAATTTGCAACAATTATGTTTACTTTTAATGTTTACTAGGTTCTTTTAGTTTCTCCCATCATTGTTCAGTGAAATATTTTTGTAATAACTTGGGGAATATTGTGATTCTGTGTCTCCAACCACCAGCTGTCAAATGGTGACCTCTCTGTTCCTTGCATCTGTAATGTTACAAGCCTTTGTCCTGAAAAGAGTTATGGTGTTTAAATCAAATACATTGTGAAGTTACAAAACCCATAACATGATATGGATCATGATTGCCTGGATACACTTATAAAATATATTTTAGAGCCCCCCAAACAAAGATTGGGAAAAAAAAGTCACAGACATTACTCTCTGCTGTTTGCCGTTAATTGCATGAGTGATCATTACATGAGTGTTGAATGTGAAGCCTGCTGTAAAGGTATATGGTAAATAAAATGCACAAAAGTTTAGAACCACAAAATAGCTGGGTAAAAACATTGCTGAGGACCTGAAATTCAAGCTATAAAAGTATTCTGAGTGCTGATCTAGTCACAGAATCTCTGTTTAGCCCACATAATTTTGGTATTGCAACCTATTGAGAAATTACAGTTTGTATTTCAAATTTCCCTTTTCTCTGCTGTGACTTTTACTCAAGATTTACTAAGTCTCAGAGGTTGTAGTAATTATTGCTAAAGGGAATCATGATAGAGAACTGTTTCATAGTCAGCCAAAAAATTATAGCAAAAAGATGTATTTGTCTTTTTTGTCTGTGAGTCAGGAGCTTCATCAAATGTTGGGACACCTATGGATTCTTGACAGATCCAACCAGTTTCTTAAAAACTGAGGGATATGACAAGCAGGGTGTCTAGAATAGAAATGCCCAAGCAGTCAGTGACTGAGAGACCAGCTGAAAGTGATTCAAGGCTTGATGCAGGGCTGAAAGCTGCTTGTCCCTCTCACTCCTCACTGTTCCAAGGCTGGGCATTGCCAGTAGCACAGCCCGCCACAATGGCTGCTGTGTAAGAAGCAAGGCAGCAAAACCAGCCTGGGAACACACAGGTTAGAAAAAAAAATTAATAATGAAAAAGCCATTGAACTTGGCCATTCTCTGTACGCAAAGGATTTATAAACTCATGTTAAACCCCTACTCCTTTAGTATTTAGATGCAAACTAATTTTCAGACAGGTAGTACTCTGCACGTTGTGAATTGCTCAGGACCTCTTTCATTTGAATGTCTTGTGATGAGCCAATTTGCAGTCTCCAGGACGAGTTACTGGTGTCCTTGCTCACTTGGGATTTATTCTGCTCACTCACCGAAGAACTTTGCAAAACCTCTGGAATGCTCATTATTAGGAGAATAACAAACGATGAATAACAATTTCTCTGCTTTCAATAAAAAAAAATTCAGAGAAGTCATCATGTAAAAATGTCCAGTGGTCTTTAAGGTGCTTGTGAGGGTTATCATGAAGAGGTTGTTGGCTATTGGAGTAGTTGGATGAAAAGACATCTATGCCATGAATTCCCCACCTGTGCTGGGAAAAATGTTTGCACATTTCTTTTTGTTTTATTTGTATCTGTTTGAGCTTGGCTTTTTTTCTGTTACCCTTTGTGGAGGTGTTCAAGAGCTTGGCTGAAGGAAATTTCTTTTATATTAAAAAAAAGTTGTTAAAATGACTTTCCGATCTTGCATGCTTTGTTTTATTTCAGCCTCTGGGGTTTTCAAACAGGTGAGTTACCATCTACCAAAATCATAAGGAAATAAAAATGATATAGAAAAACAGCTATGAAACATGCTTCAAACAGAAGGGACATACTAAGAAAGCATTGCACAGGTCAGTAAATTACTATTTTAATTTGGGACCTATGACAACCTTGACAATGCCCCTTTATGTCTCTCTCTATTGTCTCTATTTATATCATGCCATTTTTATTTACTGTTCATCTAGCAAATGAAGCCTGTCCCCAGCACTCAGAGTGCCAGGCTGCAGAATTGCTGTAAGTCTCCCTGGAGCAGTGTTCAGCCACGGGTAAACTAGTCCTGCAATGAGATGCTTCCTATTCTCCCTCGAAGGTACAGAATGAAGAAACTCATTGTTTATGCTACAATTTTGATAACCTAACTGGCAGAACAGTTATTCAAATTTTAAGCTTCTAAATGCAGCAAGATCAACCTGGCCATCCACATAAATAATTTTGACATGATAAGTATGCGAGTGCGATGATAACTGATAAGTGAAGCAATTACCTTGCTTTTTTTGGATTATATTAAATGAAGATTCTGATAGAGAAATGAAAAGAGACAAAGCAGACAAAAAGGCGGCTGTAGAGCTTTTGGGCACTCTGTTATCTCTATTATACCATATTGAAATAGAGAAGCTATCACCAATCATGCTTCCTATGTAACTTCTAGCTTCTAACAGTGAACAATGAATAAATTGTCACAAGACAGTAACTGATAAATTGGGATTGGCAGTGCTTTTTAAAAGTGTAAATAAACTTATCAGCCCCCTCACCCTCCCTGAAAGGCAGTACAGTTTGAAGAGGATTTTTTATTTTGCTATGTTGTAGCTTGCAAGGTCTCCTTTCATTTACCCACCTCAATTGTCCTTTGTTTAGCCATCCATTTTAAGCAGCCACTTCAGCATAAGAGTATACTCCAGCACTTGCATTATTTTTGTAGTGCTCTACAGAACACTTTGCTTTTGTCCCTATGTGTTTTTACTTTGGCTGTTACCCACATCTCCTAATTCCTGTCATTCCAATTAGAGGCTGCTCTAATTATATGATTTTATGCTGACTTTTATTGCGTGCAGAGGCATACAAAGATATAAATAGCACCTCCAAGCAAAGGTGCCCAGATCTCAGTTCCTAAGAACAACTTTGCAGACATTGAGTACCTCATAGATTAATTAGAGTTCTCAGGAAATGTGTTATTTTTTTCCAAAGACCAATCCCAGTTTTTTTTCTGAGAAGAGATTTTACTACTCATTTTGGCAGGATCTGTCCCAGCATTCTTTTTGGTGGGGGATCATATGCTGAAACTGATATTTGTACATTGCATCCTTTCAAGACAAGGAACAAATGGAGGGGGAATGTCATTCCCTTGTTAAAATTAATTAAGTAACCTAACACCATACATCTGGGAAGAGGACAGGAGGGGAAAGGAAGTTCTCCTTGTTCTCTGTTTACCATTTAAGCCCTGCTGCATGCTGCAATAGCATCACAGTGCTGTTAGTAAGGCCCCCTATGCTCTGCTGGCCCTTAAGGCAGTGGCAGAGTTCCTGCTTTGTGAGGTTCATGCTTTGAGATGACCACATCATATCCCTGGTTAGACACTTGTCACTTTTTTTTTTTACTTTTTCAATTTATCATAGCTACATTGGACAAGCCAGGGAGATCTTGCTGGAAGCATGCTGAGTTTTTATAAACTCAGTACAGCATGAGAAACAGTTGAGAATTCTGGAATGGAGAATGGACACAACTTCCTTTCCTGATGTCAGAAACAACAGAGGGCATCTGAAGACCAGCAAATTCTGACAACAAGCATCTGTCATTCTTTGGCTTATCACCCTAACATCTACAGCTAAAAATCCTTGATAATAAAGGCTAAGCATACTGCCAAACAGTAGTCTCCACTGAGGGCTCTGCATTGCCATTATTAGACTTCAGGAATAACGCTCCACCAACATGTATTGTTCTTGTATACTGCTTACTTATCTAGAAAAGGTTTTTTTTGTTTCGAAGTCTATCCGTGAAAATCAGGCAGATCACAAACTAAATTTAACTTAATGAAAATAAAAGCCTCCTTATCCTGCCATTTTATAGGAGTTGGTGGATTATGTGGTAAATTCTGTGGCTGCAGAACTGCATTAAAAGAATTCCAACTTTGACTACTGCCTATTGTTCTACAGGATCAGTTGTTGAGATGCATCTCCCACTGAAGTCAATGTCAAACTTCACACTTAATTCAATGTTTCTGCTACTTACTTCAAAAGAAAGCATTTTAATTGACTTGGGACTATCCAGGCACACATACATCTTGCCTATGTAAACATATTTTTACTTCCTTTTATCCCCAATATCTGTTTCTACGCACAGTGTTTCTTTACCTACATGCTCAGTCTGCATTAAATTAGCAAAAGCTTTTGTTGACAGTGGCTTTTCCCAAAAATTCAAGTTTGGGAAAGTATGAAAATATATTATCAGTCCTTGGAGTGTTAAAAGAGAATGCAGCTTGGCTGGGGAGAGACCATCAATCAGTATAAATTGAGGCAATCCTGTCCTCCCCCAAGATCCTGGCCGTATGTCCCCTCCTTCCTGCCTCGGTGATGCTGGCCCAAGGGCTCACCTTGCCATACTTTGGCCTGATCAGGGAACTGACCTGGCTGGAGTGAAACCTTTCCTTTGGGCTGCACTGGTTTCCAGCAGGATGTCCCAGCTGTGCAGCACCCACGGGAGGAGGCTGGGAGGAAAGACCCCCTGTGACAGCTGCCTGCTGGTTGGGTGACTCGATTGAAGCCTCAGATCAGATCACACATAGGATCATGGGCTCTGAGAGAACTGTGCTATGAGCAAGTAGAATGCATTGAGGATGGAACATGTCTGAAGAGGGGACAAGAGGAGTAATTGCCTCCTTCTCCATCGAAACTATAGCGAACCTCTCAGTTCCTGTAGTGTACCACATTGCTGAGGTGCTTTGCACAGACTATGTGAATATTCTTTTGCCCTCCTAAGGTTCATCACGGCATACATTGGCTTCTGGTTGAGCTACAATCACACCCCCAGCCTTCACTACCTCATCCACTGGGCTCGGGAGGAGTGAGGAATGCTGAGAGCCACCACTCTTCCCCAGCTGTCCAGTGCAATTTACAGGCTATTTCCTGGCAGTTGCCTGGAACACCAATGACATACAACCAGTAATGGACCCAGGAATGTCAGCAAATGTAAAAATGACACGTTTAAAAATTCAATTTATTAGAACCAGTTTTTAATCAGTTAAAGAGTCTGTATGGGTTGAATCAGTAGAATTGGGCTTATGGCAGTATCCATTTCAAAAGCACTCATATGACTTAGAAATTTAAAGTCTTGAATGTAAGAGTACTAGGAGCATAAATATCTTTTGTTTTCAAAGGAATCCAGACCCCAGAGTCACTGAGGTGCTTTCAGAAGTCTGCATTTTGCCCTTGAGAAATTGTATTTCTCCAATTCATTTTCTACTGAGACATGGAAAAGGCAGAATTATTCAGCTAAGAAAGTTGATTCCTACACAAAAGATTACATGATTTGCTAGACTGTGTTCTTTATGATCATTGATAAAACTAGGGAAAAAAGACTAATTGTATCTTCTTGTCAGGAACTGTGGGATGCAGAGGCCAGGCTGATAGAAGAAGGTGGAGGCAGCTTGCAAAGCACCAGATTAGAACTTCTTGTCACCTAACTCAATCACAACATTTCCCTTTCATCTTTACTTTTAGCCTTTTTGGCCTGCAAAAGATAAGAAATTGCCTGGATATGAGCTGTATTTCTGAATGGTGGTATAGGAGGGGGAAAAAGAAACATTTTGGGTATGCAGATTTCTTGTGGCATGCTTTCCCAGTGTTGGAAACTTCTTTTCAGGCATCTATTGCAGAGGGCCAAGAAGAAAAACGCATATACATGTTCTTCTGGGGTAGGAATCCCCAAAGAATACTGACTTTCATGACCACTTATAAAAGTGTGGTTGATACCCTATCATCTCACACTTATCTGAATCTCATTTGTAGTCCCATTTATACAGGGACATTTTTCCCTCTATGTTACAGAGGTTTGAGCTGCCCAGGTTTGCTACAATTTCCCACTCTCAGAGAGTATTACTTTCCATTAAGAATGTTCATGTTTTTAAACATCCCTGATCCTCCTCAAAAGTATCCTAGATGCAGCAGTATGCCAAGTCCTGTAGAGCAGAATACAATGTAAGATCTCAGAGCTATGTGGGTGAAGATTCAAGGATGTGACTTGAAGAACAGCTGGCTGCTGAGATAATATTTTCCCATTACTTTGCACAGTTTGGAAAATTGATACATGACTTTAGCCCTGTAGTAATAATCAGATATGTACAGAGAGATATTTGGTTATTGATCTACTCCTAATCAGGAATCAAACAACCTTATCTTATGACAAAGTGTAATTAACTATTTTGTTAATTACTATAATTATCCTCCCCACATTTATTTTGACAGCAGTGTCAGTAGTGGAAAACTATTTCCTTAAATTGCTGTTGCCTATTATGAATTACAAATTCATACAATTTTAACAAATTATTTTATTCTCCTTTTAACAGTATGTTTTGCAACAGACAACTTTTCATTAAAAAAATGAGCATCTACTTGAAAACCAGGCTGCCAAGGTCACACAGAGATTAGCTACACTGGAGCTGACAAAAACTGTATTTGACCAAATTCAAGATTCTTTTTTCTTTCCTCTCCTGTGTAAGTTCCTTTGGATGACTAGATGACATTATAAGATGTGGGAAAAAAGGAAAGGGAAGAAGAATAGGGAGGAAAATAAGAAGAGAAAGAGAAGAAAAAAGAGAAAACCTGAATGGTTTGTAGTAGTAGCTACCCAGAGGTAGCCAATGGGGGACAAATGAACTAAAATGTGACCCATGAAATTCTACAATTTGTTTTTCCCTCTGAAAATTATCCCATTTCTCTTTCAACTATGTGATGAGGAGGAGAATACAGAGAGGCAGCACAGATATCCTGGTCACACTCTGAGATTCAGAACTGCTTTTAATTTTGCCATATCCCAAATAGGTGACTTAGAAACGAGAGATGGTTGTGGCCAGAAATCTTTGAAAACACAGGTATTCAACTGGGAGCCCTTCATATGCTTTTAAAGCTGGAATCAGACCATCTGCTCCGTGCTTCATTTAGCAACTTCTATTCTTAACTAAAATACTTTTTGAGCCAGCTGCTTCAGCACTGCAATTCCTTCTTCTGGCCCAGCAGTGCTCAGCCTCTGGGGAGGACTGACAGAGCTTTTAGTACAGTGCATTGTCCAAGAAAAACTGAGCTTCTCTTGCTGGGACAAAGTCTATCAAACAGCCAAGAAGACATGTGGCACTAATAGAAAAATTGCTTTCATTAAGATGGGCCTGTATTTTCTGTGGGTTTCATCTTCCACTAGGAAAAGGAAGGAGTAGGGAACAAAAGGGACTGAACCACATCTGAGCCTAACACACTCACCACCTGCCTCTGTGATTTGCACTTACAGACTCGGATTGCTCCAGAGAAAAATTCTTTGTTTCTTGTCTGTAAATAAACTTCTGAGGTGTCAGGATCATATTTTGAAATGACAGAATGGGTGAAGAAACGTGTACCACTAAAAGGTTTTGTCCAATACATCTCGCTTGTGGAATGGCAGTGACAGAGTTAACTGAGTTGGCACCACTGCTGTAGTGGAGTAACACAGTTGTGTTTTCTGAGTGGCAATGACTAACATAGTCAGCAGTTGGTGCCAACACTGAGCATTCAGTTAACCTCCTAGTTTGCTTGTAGCAAAAGTAATTTACTCAGTACACAGACATCTACTCCAGTCTAATCTCCTTGACAAGAGATTACAAAGGGGTGGCAGGCTGAAGTGGCATAAAATTCCAAATACCATATCTATTTTTACTCATTGACAATACAGTAATATCCGTGGGACAAGGATTAGTAAACAGAGAAATATATTCTTTCTTAAAAGACAGCTTTTCTCCCTGGTTTAAAATTACAGTAGAGCAGATCTTCAAAAATGAAATAGGAAGTTCATCACTGTGCCATCCCAGGGAAGCATTTTCGCAGTATGGATTTACAGGAGCTGGATTTCAAAATTAGGCAAACCCACATGAAAGTGAATGTGGTGTTCATATGTAGAGCTATTTATAGTTGGTGTGCTTGCATGATTTCAGAGCTAGAAACAAAAAGACCAGAGCAGGAGACATACAACTAACCACAAAAGGACAAAGGAACTTGATTTTACTGAAGTATTGATGTGGCTTGTAATACCTGGTGAGCTTCTAGAGTCACATGGCAAGATAAAAAATTCAGCTGTTAGCAAAAAGAATGATATTTCTGGCCCTTGTTACAGAGGAAAGTTTGAAAAAAATCATAGAATACAGGCACACTGTGTATACCGACTGTATATACATTGTATACAATCACTAAAAAGATAAGATGAGCCAAAATGCACTTACTACAAAAACTTGTGATTTAGCATAGTCTCATAATTTTTAGCATTTCTCAATCATGGGTTTTGAATGCATGGGGCTGGCAAAATACCATCATCATAGCTAAGCAAGAGCCTAATGAATGACTCTAGATGCATTAACAGGATGTGGAATGTAATGCCAATAAATACTAGATGGGGAATGAAATTCAAATAATGAATAAATTTGGAGAAAGATAACTTCAGAGATCTAGCATTAATAGAGACAGAGGGAAAGGCCTATTTCTTAGTTACTCTACTTCCATTACAGTCAGCAGAAATCTACCATTGATGTTAATTAGAACAGGATCAGGCCAGCAATTAGCAATCAAAAAACCTCATACCTTAATATATTTATAAACCAATGATTATTGATCATTTACTTGGGTTAAAATCATCATTGCCATTTGGGATATTCTTTTGCAAGGGAAAAGAGACATGAAGAGAAGTTTAAAGAAAATACATTAAGTAAAATATTCGGGATCATCAATGGGCTGACAAGTAACCTCCATGCGTATCAGTTCCCCAACATCTGTAAAGCCTTTCTGCGCATTTGAAAATTTTATTCAAAAAACAGGATTGCCACCAATAGAGGAGCCACAAAATACCAATGCACAGACAAGGGATATGGAATGCAACCTGGACCAGACAATAATCATGAGGGTTCTACTTGCTCTAATTCTGTCACCTCTGCAAACTCATTGGCATTTTTGCTTTACTCTTCCTTTTGTTCTTGAACACCAAAGAGAATATTCCAGGCATTGATGGTCCTTCCAAAACCTAAATACCAACAATATCAAGAGATAGACTCCCTGGCAGTCTGACTTGCATGTTCTACCATACCCAGGGCTGGCAGATGTGGATGCCTGACTCAGCAGCAATCAAGACCATTTTAGAGTGTTTGTGATTGTCTACCTCTCTGTAGAAGTTCTTGTGA
Organism: Melospiza melodia melodia; assembly: GCF_035770615.1. Classification (NCBI taxonomy): domain Eukaryota; kingdom Metazoa; phylum Chordata; class Aves; order Passeriformes; family Passerellidae; genus Melospiza; species Melospiza melodia. The sequence continues at coordinate 16,775,733 of NC_086204.1, read as the reverse complement.
CTTCCTTTGAATTCTTGCAGGGATACTTAATCACCATTTTCATTCCAGTCCCAGTTCCAGTCTCAGTCAGTGTTTGATGAGAGGCACCACCTCTGCAGGCAGGTGCCTTGAGGGGCCAGATGTGCTACCAGGCAGCTGAGCCGCTCTAATACAGTCAGCCTCTGTCTTGAGGAAGATTTCCCATTTCCACCAGTGCCTTATGAGTGAAACTTTCCAACTTTTGCAGTCAACCTGTCTCTATATTTTCATCAACAGACTGTTCCCTTTAACTAGTTTACTTGCTCTTTTCACATTTTTTAAAACAATTTCTCTTTATTGATCGTATGATTCAATAAAGTTATTCTCTTGGTGTGAAAGGTCTTTTTTTTCCTTGCCATTGCTGTGTGTACTTCTGTAGCTCTCCATTACCATGGCTTCTGTTAAAAACTATCATCTTTAAAGGTCACTTGTTTTCTTACATATGCAGTCAAACCCAACAATGATTTAATGACACCTGAACAAGCTTGTATTAAAATTATGCACAGTGTGATCATAAATAATTATTAAAAAAAAGAAGAAGAAAGAAAACACATTTCCTTTCGAGAAACTAACACCAAAGATATTAGTTAAAATGTTAAAGTATATTAACCAATTACATAAAACCCTTTCATATTGCCTTGCTTCATTTCAAACATGGCACGGGCTATTTTGTCTGTGAACTCAAGTGGAACAAAAAGCTGCAGAATGCAATTTGTGTCAGGGGCTGGGCTGCGGAGGGACAACTAATTCTAATTAGTGCAAATTCCCCACAGGCCAGTCAGAGGCCTCGTGCAGAAGCCGCCGCCACCGCTGAGCTCCTCTGCCTGCAACAGGTGGGCAGGGGCGCCCGCCGCGGCCCCGCGACAGCTGAGGGCAGCGCTCCGCCGGACACCCCTAATTAACGGCCTGCACGTCCAGCCTTTGAATGTGATAGCTTTTAATATAAGGCTGAACTAAGGAAGATTGGCTCTTCTAATTGGTTCAAATTAAACTGGTGGCAGACTTTGCTAAGTAACGGTCGGGCTGCAATGCCCATCTCACTTCAGATTAAAGCTCTGCCGATCAGTGTAAAAAGGGTAGGGCTGGAAAAAGAAATTACTGGGGGGGAAAGTCTTGGCCATCTGATAACACTGGTATTCTAGTGAGCACGTTCCTAATATGTCCCTAAAATATTTCTGCCACTCAATAATATTCAATGTTTGATGCATATTAGAAAGATGCTTTAAAAATTCTGATGGATTATAAGAAATAATGATGGCAAGGAAGGCACAGTTCATTAACCTAAGTATTAGACTTCCTAAACAAGCCTCATTTTGAACTGTTTGGTCTAAAGTAAACTCAGGGTAAGATGGGCTGCCTGACTTGCAGCCTGCCTTCCATTACACCCGCTCCCATTCATGAAAACTGCTTCTGAGAGAGCACAGCCAGCCCTAATGAGAGAGGCAGCCCTCCTGCCCTGCCTGCGGGAGGGAAGGGAGAAGATGCAACAAGATTTGATACAACATGCCAGTTGGAAATGCTTTTTAAATAACCAAGCAATGAAGCATACTTCACAGGGATTAGGATTATCTCACTTGCAAAATTTCCTAACAGCTAAACACCAGTGAAAAACTTTGGCTTAATCCTGCTGAATTACACACATCAGTTATATCAGTAAAACAGTTAATTGTTAGGGATTTCAGCAACTTGGGGCCTGACACCTGAACTGTAAAACATGTTTTACTTGACTTGTATTTCTCCATGTACCAGCCAATGGGAAGCTATGGCAGAAGTGGCAAAGCCTACAAGGAGCTCTGCTCTCCTTGCTTCCCAGCAGGCTGATACTTTGGAGGAGTGCTGGATCTATCCTTGTGTGCTGGTGCTGTGACCTGCCATGCACTTGTGTGGATGCCCTTGACACTGCCCAGGCCCACATATTTTATCCAAATGATACTACCAGCTATACTAAACAGCTATTCTGGATGCTCTGTACTAAGGGCTTTATTTAGGGACTTTAAATAATCCATCATCATCATTTCACACCACTTTTAAACTAACAGGATTCATTTCTCTTGCTACATTTCCTTTTACTACACATTTCTCTAAAAACACTCCAGAGGGGTGTGCCAACTGCATCGATGTTACAAGAATGATTTTATTAAGAAAATGCCTCCAATGCTACCTCACAGCATTTTCCACTACTATTGTTTGGATTGCACCAGAGGCTAAAATGTGGCTTCTTTTAATAACAGATTTGCATAAGTTGATCTGAAAGATCCCCATGTGATGACATTACTTCAGGGTTGGCCTGTCGTCTCAAAAAAGCCCGAGGTGTTAGTCCCAAAGAGATCAAACTCAAGAATTAACTGGTCTTTATAAAGGAACATCTCTACAAGCAGTAAAACAAATGATTATCAGTTCTTTTTGGCGATGGTCTATGCCAAGCTAGAGAAAAACAGAGCTTTCAAACACTGACAATCTGGTATATTGAAGTATGACCATTATTTTTTATTTTCCACATTTTTGGTCCAAAGACAGTTCTGAGTAATTGATTCCCATAATGAGCTATGGTTCGTTAGTCAATTTAATTTATAATTGAATTGGATGGATGTAACTCTGTGTAAAATTGTCTCTGAAGAATCTGTTTTGTTCGTCTGTTCAACTTCTGACAGGGATGGAAGAAAATCTAAATTACTCCCTTCTGCAAGAGGGAAAAACTCTGAAAGTCTCAGCATCCCTTGTGAAATTAAGAGGAAAATATTTTTAATAGTTGCCATGCAAAAATAATACGGCTTTACTAAAATTTATACAACCCTGACAATTAACACATTAATGGCTGGAATAGTGGTTTAAAATGAAAATTAAGACAGTGGGAATATATGAATCAGCAGTGCTGCCTGAACAGCTGGAAAGATCACTCTTTACCAGATATTTACCGTTAAGTCACATCTTTGCAAATATTGCAAAATCTGAAGAATTTGCTTCTGCATGTTCTTATATTGATATCCTGATGATACAACCCCATCGGGGAATGACTGGTGTGAAGAATAAAACTCAATGGGTTAAATTTTTCTCCTGTTTATAACTTGGAAACCCAGAGTTGCTTCCACTATCACAAGCAGTAGGACTTTTCTAAATGCAGTTCGTTTTAGTAGAGATCTGGGAATTGTTGCTTTACCCTCTTTGGGCCTTCTCTTGGCCACTGCAAAGTTCAAGAAATAACAGCAATATATGAGAATGGTTTCTGCTTAGGAATGGAGGCAGGCAAGAAATACATTGTTTTAGGGGTTTGAAGATGAACAACAGTTTCCATTTTTACGTTAATTTTGCTCTGGGGTTCTTTGGGCCTCAAGGTTCACATACAAACCCACTTTCTTTCCAGAGAAAATACTGAGGTTCTCATCATGTGCTGAATTCAATTCCCTCCTAATTTGTCACGTCTAAAGAGAAACATTGAGTCTCTGTCCCTATTACTGGTCTTAGCATGACATATCAGTACTGAAAGATACATTTAACTTACAATGAAAAGCAAGTGAATTAATTCATTCAATATTTTTATTTTTCTATACAGACATACTGATATTGGCCATTGATTGTGAGTTAGCAGACACAAATACTAGCAGTAAAAGAATTGCTACACTATTATGTAAGTGTAGTATTGCTTGTAATCTAGCCTCACACGAAAGCAAAATATACATGCTCTGTTTGCTCAAAAAATAAAGTGTACTGAGAAGCATTGCAGTGGGATAGGTGATGATGATCAGCTATTATCAGTCCCAGCAGGCACATATTTTTTCCTAACAGCCACAGGACTGCTGCTTTGAAAGCCAGGCACAAGGATTTTTTAGTTCAGAGCATTTCACATTGCCTTTTAGAGGCAGGCATGACACACAGCTGCACAAACTCTTATGGCCTCCAGTTAAAGCGTCACTTAACAACCTCATTTGTCTACTTTTGCATCAAGTCCCCAATAAATTCTGATAGGCAACAGGCTCCCAGGCTCCTTATGTTATCCAGATAATGTTTTGGGTTTTTTTTCCTGTAACAGTAACAGTAGAAGTGTTGTGTCCAATCTTCATCGTATTCCAGAGTTTGTTTATAATGTTTCTGACCTTTTTTTCCATTAGTAAGTATTTAATCTGGTAGAAGGGATATGACGCAGGTTCAATGACTGGTCACACCTACCCACCTCTGCTGAAGTGAGAGCATAAAGGTGGAACTGAGGAGAAAATTTGGATTATTACATCTACTTAGGGCTGTTTATTTCTGGGCTGTGCTGTATGAATGCAATAGCAGACATAGGCCAGAGCTCCTGAAGACTGTTCTTATTTTAATGACTACATTCTGGCTGAGAAATTCTTTAATATAAGTAATTTTCAGCACTGCAAATGCATGGGGAACAATGAAAGTTGTTTCTAAAAAATATTAACGCTGACATCAATCATTTATACATAAGGCACAAAGCAGTAAGGGCAAACTCCTCAGTGCAGATAAGAGATGTCACAGTAAACTTATGTTCCACGGCAGTGGTATCAGTTACGATCGATCACTTGGTAGCCAGTGGAAGTTACATTTTTACTTTAGTCTTTAAACTCTTTTGACTGCTCTACCAAAAGTATTGTTTTAATCTAAAGTGCTAGATCAATATTTCTGATCAATAAGCATTCATTTCCAACTAACAAGGACAATGGTTAGTGGATTCCTTTAAACATTTTCATTTCAAGGAAATCTCTGCTGTTCTAGAAATCAGATCTGTAACAAAGAGTACAAGGAAAAGGGAAATGAGCACAAAACATAGTGGAGAACCTCCAGATAAATTCAGCTCTTCTCCAGCACAGTTTTTCTTTCTCCTATGATGCTAAATCAGTAAATACTTTGTATTACTTTTATTCTTAAAGTAATTTAAAAATTCAGCAGCATTACAATTAACTCTTCCTATCAGAGCATAAAAAGCCAAACCAAACAAAATCTGAACCACAAATGACCAAAACCAAACTGACAAACTTCAATTGTCAAAAACTTAATTTTTAGTGATAACAAAGTACAAATCAACAAGTACAGCTTAGAAAACCCTGGCTGACTTAGTAAAAGACTGGTATAGCTTCCTGACTGGACTTCAGGGAAATCCTTCCACTTTCAGCCCAGATCAGTTAGGTCCAAGAAAGGGAACACCTGGCCCAGCCAGCAGCTGATCCTCTTTAGGGAGAACCTTTCTTCTTGACCACAGACAGATCTTATCTTAAGGACTGAGCACTCTTCCTATTCTTTGGAAAAGCCAGACACCATCTTGCCAGAACATCTGGAAAGTCTTTCTGTCCCACCCTACTTAGGCTTTTCAGACCAGGACACAAGTCTGCTTTAAATGTCCCAAGGACTCTGATGGACATTAGAGGCATATTTGGCTACAAGAAATTAGGAATTTTGCCATAGTGGTGTGTACAGACCACTCCCTTGTACTTTATAAGCCTAACTAGGAGAGAACATGTTGTTTTCAATGCCTGCAGCTGTGCTTAGCAGTCCCTGCTATACTTAACATTCTCTAACTTTCCATCACCCACACACGATAATTTGCTTCTTCTCATACTCTCTTCTCCTCAAGATATTGGCTATTGTTTACATGGCAAGAAATACTAGAGCTGTAATTAAAAACCAACTGGATAGCTTCAGGCTGGCTGTCAGCATCTCACACTGTGGGAACTATGTCCTTGGTGTCCTCCATCTCCTCATAGCATTCCTGGCCCTGAGGTGGTGGAAGATGTTTAACAAGTCCACAGGCACCTCCTTCACAGGGTGTAAAGCCAGGCTGCTGCAGTTGTGGGCATCTTTCCCAAAGGACGGGTGTGGAGGCAGCTGAAAGCTGTGACTTGCGTGCCCTGTGACCATGGCCCCTGTCTGTGTGGGCACTCTCACTGTGTTGACCTGCCCATGTGAACCAACTTGAAAGCATGAATCAGAGCAGAGCATAAAGTATATGCTCTACCTCCTCCTCCTCATGGTGGCAGAGCTGCGGTTGGGATAGGGTGCAATTAAAATGCAATAAATTCTGCATTCCACTGGTCACATGGACTTCATTCCCCTTCATACTTCCGTGGCATTACTTTGAGTTTTCAGTCCACCCCAAAATTCAAACTCAGAAAATTTGTATGTTTTAATTTTTATTTATCATAACAAGTTAATTCCATGAGGATTTCTCTCAGAAACATGAATCAGTCAAGATTTTCTCAACTGCATGTATCACATAGAACTTTATGAGGAATCTGGGCCAAACTCAGGGGTGCATGCCATCTCTGCTCTTAATCTCTAGACAAGATATAGGGGAAGTCAGCTGCTAAAGTGGGTTGCATGCAGATTATGCTTTTCTCTCTGGGAAATGATGGGAAAAGAATTTTGGCTCCATTAAATACAAAGTGTCCCCTCAGACAGAGGGCTTAACACAAAATGAATGGGAGGTCAAACTTTTGTTGGGCTATTAATCTGTACTGTGACTTATGCAGATTGGAAAATATATGAGAAATGTAAACAGAGTGTTCACTCTGCATTAGATAGCAGGAGATAGGCAGAGTCAGAATAGATAACCTTTTGTGAACACTAGGAAGCTGGATTTTATGTGAAACTTGTCTGAGTCTGACTCTTTATGGTGCCTATGCATCTACTACAGTACTCAAGTATGAAGGAGTGGATGAAGGAGGAGGAATAAGAGGAAGAGAACTGCTGGACAGATGCATAAATTTACCATAAATGGTAAAGCTTTCATTGACTTTAACTAAGCCAAGAAATCAGTTCTGCTTTTAAAGGCAATACAGGCAAAGAGTGATATGGGCAGCACAGGACTTCAGGCAGTACTAATCTACATGAAAAAGTGGCACATTCATGAACACTGAAATCATGCTAAATCTAAACACAATCTTATGCATCATAAAACTCATGTATATTGCATTTTCCACTCTCTTTGTTGTTCTGTTTCTTTCTCCCCAGCTGTTTTGGCATTGTGTTCCATTCTTCAGGTGTTTTTCAGTCACAATTATTCCCTTGTTTCAAAACACTGGTTCCTGCTTATTTATTTTGCTGACCATGCTTTTTCCATCCTTTACTACAGTCTTCTCCTTGACTTGTCATGACCTATGTTTTTATTCTGGGCTCTTTGTTTTGTTCTGCTTCTCTTATTCTTCTTCTTTCCCTCACTTTCTCACACAGACTCCTTCCTACCTGCCATTTCTTTCCCTTTGTGTAGTGTTCTCTTTATCTCATCACTACTTCCTTTTCACTTTTTGTACTTTTCCTACTTGTGTACCTGCTTTCTCTCTGTTATTTGCTTATATATTCCAGGTTCTAAAGGGAAGAATGGGATTTTAAAGAAATGGTGGGATTTTCTGTCATTGTGCAACCATTTTCAAAATGGTTTTAAAAGTATGAAACCAAAAAAAAAAAATCTTCTCTTCTCTTCTCTTCTCTTCTCTTCTCTTCTCTTCTCTTCTCTTCTCTTCTCTTCTCTTCTCTTCTCTTCTCTTCTCTTCTCTTCTCTTCTCTTCTCTTCTCTTCTCTTCTCTTCTCTTCTCTTCTCTTCTCTTCTCTTCTCTTCTCTTCTCTTCTCTTCTCTTCTCTTCTCTCTTCCTTTTTCCTTTTGTTTATTTTACACAGGAAATAGACATTTTTTAATTTAATCTGTGATTTCCTCTGGGCTTTGTCAGCAACACTTTGTTCAGTTAAAATCATGCAAATACTCAGTCACCTGAATGATCCATATCAGAAGATTTTAATGAAGAATGCAGCCAACTAAATCCCTCAAAACCTTCTCTGTATGTCCCTATAACATGACTATGTGACTAAAGATGACTCAGTAGCTTCCTGTCACCCAGTCCAGCTAGGCATACCTATAAGCCTAGTGCAGAAGACAAAGACACTGGATGTTTTCCAACCTTCTAAGACCCAGGCTTGTAACACAGGTGCTCTGAAAGCACCCACGTCTCTCCTCTACATGGGCACTTGAGCTCTCAGGGTCCTGTCCTGTGCTCTGAACTACAGTTCAGCAAGGTGTTTAAAAGCAGTTAGTAAGCATAATTCTCTTTGAGGTCACCACCTACCTGGTGTTCTCAGCAACCACCAGGATTGCAGTGCCTTCTGACATCGCTTACTTCAAAACAAAGCAGATGGAAAGCAGGCACACGAGGAGCTAAACCAGTTCATGACACCAGTCTACTCTAGATGATTGGCCACGGCCCATGGAATCTGAAAGCTGCTACTGGCCTGTGTACTGGAGTTTGGGAACCTCACTGAGCTGGGTACCTGAGGTATGACACAACTAGAAGTGTGTGCTATACACACAGCATATTAAACAGCTGATGTTACATGCTTTGGGGGAATATTTCCCCCCAAATAACTGTGGGAAATATTAATTATTTATGGAATATTTGCATAACTGCATAATGTGTCTAGATATAAATAACAGATTATTTGCATAACTGCATAATGCCACTAATCACGGGAAGAAAAAAAGAACAAAATATTTCTGGCATTTGATCACACTGGGTCATATATGCCCTGTGATTCTTCTTCAAGCTCTCCCAGAGAGAAGCTGAAGCCAAGGCTCAACTAAGTTCTGTATGCCTGTATTTTGTAAGAGGAACAACAGGTAAATTTTCAAACACTATACAAGTGCTATGTAGACAGTACTCCAACTGCAAGGCCCTGCAAACCCCTACAGGCTGGATGGTGTTTTGCACAGATTATTTGTCCAAAACTGGAAAACAGCCCATGTGCACAATGTGCATGAATTTCTACAAGTAAAATTCACAACTCTGTCATCCATCCTGTCATCACTTGTCTCTCAGGCAGCAGTTTTCATCCTTACATCAAAGTGCTGAGCCAGGGCAAGAAGTAACATTAGCCTGATAAGGACACTCAGGGCCAGAAACATGAAGCGACTTTGCCAAAGTCAGAGCATAAGACAGCACATCAGCTGTCAGGGAGATGGGCTAAAGGCCTGTCCAGTGCTACAGCTCAGCAAAGCTAAGAACCATTGTGGAAAAGGAAGGCAGCCCACGCCATGCAGAGATACCAGTCCAGAAGAAAAGCTTTGTGCACACTTCCTCCCCATCATCAGGGAGCTGAGAGAAACACTGCAGTGATCTTACTCTAGCTCAAAGGCATCACTAAGCAGAAACAAGTCTGAAAATATGAGCTGAGTTTGTCAAGCTTTAATATTCCCTAATAACCACTGTTCTTTCTCTGTTAAAGATTTCCTGATAACTGCTGTTCTTTTCTCTGTTAAATACTATTTACTTCAGTGCTGGAGTTTCTAACATATACAAGACTGACTTCATTTTTAACAGTATTTTGGTCTAATTTCAGAGCCTGATTTCCCAGTACAAACTCAAGTAACAAATGTATAATTATTCTCATAAATAACTCAGCACCTTACAGTAGGTTTCAAACAAGTTTCCCCACAAGGCACAAGTGCCCTATATTAAATTCTTTTAAAGTGTTAGTTGATTAAGGTAAAAATTAGTTGTTATTACCTTATGGACATTTTAGTTTTCACAGCATTTCAAAGCTGGTCCTATCAGGAGTAGATTTGTTGCCACCCACTGGTACAATCATCAGGAAAATTAATAATCATATTCAGTCTGACTATAAATCATTGTGGTACAGGCAATTAATTTCTGTAGAAAAATGAAAGATCTATAAGTAGTATTATTGTGCAAACTACATGATGTGAAAACTGAGATCCAGAACAGGCAAATTAGAAAACCAATGCTACTAATTCCAGAATGTGATAATGCTGGGTCATCTGAGGCTGGATGGCCAGAAATTCTGAATAAATGATGCTGGCAGCTCCTAGCAGCTAATGGTTGTTTTATCATGCTTATGCTGTATTTGGAATTTGTGAACCCGATACAAGCATATGTGCAGAGAGTGAGTCTGGACAAAACAATCACAGCTAAGATTTTTCATACATCTTCTACTGCTAAAATGAGGCAGATTCTTGCAGTTGGTTATATCCTTGCCATCACAGAGGGCAGATTTCTATACAGCTCCTCTCCCATTAAGGCCGTGGGGGTCCTGGTGAGAAGTGAAAGGATGTGTACCCACACAGACCACCATATGCCCCTTATAAGCTGGATTTGTATTTCTCTACCAACACACATTATGATCCTGCAATATCTTATGTTTGCTAAAAGTTAGGCAAATATTGCATCAAAGCAATAAAATTTAGTTTGTGTTTAGAATTAGAAAATAAAGCAGTTAGAACTCTAAATTTTTATTGTTTTACCTATTAAGATAGTATGTCCTGTGGCTCTATGAGAGATACTGTTGTATCTCTCATAGATAGAAGAAGACTGAAATTCAGTTTCCTTTGCTCCAAATAAGTCAAAGGATTCCCCAAATCTCTAGATTTGAGTTTTCAATATTTAGGAAATCAATTAAACAAAATTCATATACCAGAGAAACAAAACAATACGTTGCCACCGGCTTTTAGTCCATTAGACAAATTATTCTCTAGGGATTAATTTCAGTCAAATTCACCATACCTGAGGACATTTGAACAACATTTGTTAATACCTTGAACTGGAGGTTACAGACTAAATGAAAAGTAAAATCTCTACCCATTTGTTGCTGAGTTTTCAAAAGCCAGACTGTAAAAGGATTACAATGGAAGTACTGTAAAGTGAAATAACTATGAAAAAGAGATAAATTAATTCACATTGTGATTATTCACATACCAAAAAAATTGAAATATTGTAAAAAATATTTTTAAAGGCATTTTAAAAAGATGGATGGACTTCCTTTTTTAGCCAATTATAAAATGTTTTTTTTCTGCTGCTTGATCCAGCTTTGAAATCAAGTACTTTGAAGTATAAGTATCCGGACTCCACAGGGAAGTTCATTATTGAAAAAGTGCATATCCATGAATAAGGAAGCTCTCTCTTGGAAAATCTTACAGGACATTTTTAAAAGTTTCTAAGATGGAAGCAGAATGGAGGAATAATTATCTGTCATTGGGGCTCCTGTTTATTTTGTAAGAGTAAAACCAATTCAACAGGCCATATTAATTTGCCATTTACTCAGTGTTCAGGTATGAAGTATTCCAGACAGAATGCACCTAGATGCTTTACTGGATGAAACAGCATGCTACCAGAAAGCTACTGCCTGTAGTTAGAAAAGAAAACCCAATTTCCTCATTAGGAAATAGATGTAAATAATTCAGGGACGTGATGTTTTCCATGGAGATACACAATGCATTTAATGCATTTTAAACAGTTGAAGGAAACTCCAAAGAAATGTACCTGCTTCCACAAAGATCAATGCAGATGTTTATATTAATATACAGGATTTTGGACCAAATTGCTGCCCACAATAGTAGAATTTGTTTACTAAAGACAAGCTTGTGTTTAAGACATTGAGAAAACCCTTTGCACTTCCAGCAAATCTGCAAACAAACTTAAACATACCAAAATGATAGAAATAATTTTGCTTGTCACTTTGTCTCTTCTCTTTCTTCTTAATATCTCCAAAGGAAGTCCATATCTTGCAAGTGACCCTAGCCATGTGCTTAGCTGCTTTGCAAAAATAATTTAAATAACGGATGTTACCAAATTTTTAATTTGTCAGCTAACCTATGGGCTTTACTGGACAATCATTGACACATTTCAGGAAGTACAATGCCTGAATGAGTGGTCCTTGCTGCCTGTACCTATATGGGCATAGTGGGCTGTGACTGCCCACTGTACACTTTCTGTACAGACAGAGGGGTCTGACACCCTCACATACCACTCACATATGCCCCAAACCTGCTGTGTATACTGTTCAAGTCTAGCTATTGGTTCTTTCATGTGGGTTTCAAATGACATTTTCATTTTAAATTTAAGTATTGAGGCATAGCCAAATCTGTGCTATCATCTAGGTTTACACGGTCATTATAAAGCTTTGATAAACATCTAGGCATAACGTACAGTTGAGTGCAATCTATCTAATCTATCTGTCTATCTCCTTGCAATTCTTCCCATATACGGGACATAAATCTTAGGCAGGGATTTGAGAATGTATTAGGATAGTATCAAAAGAGATGAAAATCACAGCTGTTCCAGCTAAAAGCTCTCCCTGATTTGTTAAACAAACATAAAACTGAGTTGAGAATTTCCCAGATTCACCTGGTTCAGCTGTATACAAAGAGCAGTTAAATTAAATGATCTTTCTCACAAAGGTCAAAAGTTAAGTGTCCCTGGTTACATGAGGCCTCATGCCTAATGGGATGATAATCCAATTCTATGGCATCTAGAAAGAATCCTTCTCCTACTTATTAAATATGCATGTCCATCCCAAGCAAAATATATTGAAGCAGTGAGAAGTGGAGATAATATACCACACCAGAGGAGAGTTGCAAAAATGTCAACTTGAAACAGAAGAGCAGGGAAGAAAAAACAAACTAAACCTCCCACAGACAGTTCCATGGGGTAAAAAGAATTGGAAAATATTTGCAAAGTCAAATGCTCATAACAAAACCTGAAAGAGAATCATGCTCACACTGAAGTTACATGACTTTTCCCAGGCAATGTTTATTCTAATTTTGATGCAATATTTTAATAATCACATTAAATGCTGATAAAAGAAAGAACAGGAACTTCATCTTTCAGGGTAATAACTCCACAGCAGGTTTTGGTTCCACAGACAATCGCCCATATAATCTGTAAGATTCTCCTATTTTCAAGCTGATAAAATTGCAAGTGTCAGTTGCAAAAAACCCGAAAGGTCACTCTGGAAATTCTGGCCCTTTAACCTTACAGTCAGCCAAGTCCTTTTAGTCTTCCTTCAGAGCTGATAACTGCCAGAATTGCACATAGTTAAGACTAGTAAAACTCACAAGAACTTTTAGTAATGCATTTCAGTGCTCTTCCACTGTCACATTGCTTGCCATCAACAGCACAGGAAATTCTAAACGGGCAAACAAAAGAGGCAGATGCCAGACCCTCTGAGCAAGGTGAGCATGATGGAATGCTAACTGCATTTGAATGGTACTACTTGCTAGGTGTAGGATGTTCTCTGGAAAAGAGTACAGCTTCTCCCAGTGGTTAATCACTTTGTTCATTAGAAATATGGGCCTTACTTGTAGTTGGACTGCCCTGCTTGTCTGGGAAGCCACCAGTCTGCTACGCCCTTCTCTACTTGCTTATCCAATGTAATACACTCCTCTGAAAAGAATGGGAACCTCAACGAGCAGAGGCCAGCAACCAAGACTCCCCAAATAAGCCAGCTGTAGATTAAAACAAATAAAGAAACATCCAAGGATCTAACAAACCCTCAAAACCTTTGCAGCAACTCAACCAATGGAGCTGGAAAAATTACCTCTGGATTTTTCTCTCACTGTCCTTCCTTAAGAGTGCTTGGCTTGTACCAAGCACTAGCCAGCCCAGGGAACTGAACAGCAAAGAGCAATAATGGAGACAGTGAGTAGTGTGACCTACAAAGGCACTCAGGATTGTGTGAGGTAGCTGCTGAAGCAACAGTACTGACAGAGCACAGTCCTCTTGTAAGGTTAGGTTTGAAGGTCAAGCAGGAGTAGAGGCCAGCGTCAGATTTAACAGCACTGATCCACTGCCATTTCAAGATTTCCTTCATAATAGAATTTTCACGAGACTCATCAAGTTTCACACGTGCTTACACATTACTTATCACTGTGGTATTTGAGCACCTTAGACCAGCTGTTTCATGTGAAACTAGTTGCCATAGGCCAAAATCTCAGGAGGTTTTACATTTATATTAGTAGTTCCTGTTCAGTTTTGGGTCCAACACAGACTTCAAACTACTAAGATGTTTTGAGAACCTTAGATACAGAGGTTCCGCTTTGGACTGATGTTTCTTCCTTTATCAAAAATCACTTAGATAATTTCCACTGAAGTCACTCTGTATGCATCTGTCTTCTTTATCAGTATATTCCCAGTGTGTTCCTTGTTGCACACTGTTTTAATTAGTGTTAGACAGTCTTGTATATTCAGCAAAAACCTCAAAATATGACAAATGTGATTAAATGTTTCAGTTTTGAGAACATCAGCTTAGGTAAGCTTTTACACAATAAGGCATTAATAATCTTTTACATATGATATAAAACAATTTTCTGTGATTGATTAGCCATGTGCTGATCTTAACAATGATACCAATGGATCAACACTACTCGTTGTGTAGGCAGATACAGTTAGAGAGATATACATTAAAATTATCATAGAATTAGGAAGTAAATAAATGTTTAAGTAAAATATTTGGTTTTTTGTCTTGGAACCTAATGATTACAAAGTTTATTGGATGTTTTACATTTTATTCAGAAGCAATCGTGGTTATTATTGATAGAAGAAAATAGAGAAGAACTGAGTTACAAATTTCAATAAATAAAGTGTTTTACTAAATTTGTATGCACTGGTATGTATGTGTTTGTAGTTGCAAACTGTGTATTAGACTCAAAATGAAACAGGGGAGAATAAAATACCTCCAGGGCCCAAATGATGTAAGCAAGGCTCTACGTATGAAATGTTAAAATTATCATTATGTGTTAGGCGTGTATACACACCACTGCTCTCTACTGGGTACATCAGAAATGCTTATCTTTGACTCTAAATGCCTACACTGCCACTAAGTGAAATGATTTTTCCTTAGATCACTGGATAAGAACTTGTTTACAGAGCAACAAACAGGTTTTAACAGTGATGTTTAGCATAAATTAAGGCGGTCAGGTTGTGTAACACAGTGTCAACAAACCCTACGTAGGGCAGTTGCATCTCAAATTCTATTACTATAAATGAGATCTAAAATTACAGTAAGAATTGAACATACTTTTTTTTTTAAACCATTCCTACTCATTTAAATGGCATCAACTACCCATTCAAACTGTGTCTTTTGTTTCATGCCTCTGGTCCCCATAGGCAGAGCCATCCCAAACACCAAGCAGTTCAAAGAAGCAGATAATTAACTACTGCCTATTGTACAAATTGCACATTTTCAATTAATGTTCTACCTCACAGGCAGGGCAGCTAGTTTTAATCAGTCTCATGACATCAACTATTGTGGTTACTGTTCTCAGATCCTAGAAGGCACCTTGATGGTGCCATGCAGGCAGACTGTAGCACACAGCCTCTTCAGTTGGTCTCTGCTGTGTGTAGTGCTCCTTCCTAAACATTTGAAAGAAAAAGGTTATAAGATGAGGGATTCACTAAAGGTCTTTCTTCTTGGGAGGGGCTGTGCATACAGTGTTCAAATGCTTTCAAGTTCCTATACTCAGTTTTCATAGCTTCAGGCCTAAGCCATGCTAAGGAAGATAACAGAGATCAGGTGGACACAAGAAAATATGGAGCCATTTTCTCTTTGCATCTGGCTTGCAGCATGCTCCATCAGCACCACTGCAGCCTGGTGCAGTTTAGAGCAACCTTGAGACTACTCTAACTTTGGTGGCCCTACAGGAACTGCAAAAATGATTTTCCTTCTTGGTTGGTTGTTTGTTTGGGGTTTTCTTTGGGTGTCCTGTGTTGAACAAAGATTAGGTAATTATAGGAGCCAGGTTTAGTTCCTGTAGTTTTTTTAACATAACACTAAAAATTTCATCACACCAGTGAATTAAAAATATAAAGTGTTTGGATTTGGGGTGGAGGCGGGCAAGGCAAGAGAGAACAAAAAACTCGGGGAGCAAAGAAAAAAAACACACTTCATTTTCACAAATAGGAGAATGACCTTTATAATGCAGTTGGAGCCTTGCCTCTTGTCAGTTATGGGTCAGTGCCCTATTACTGTATTGTCCACACACCATCACTGCAGCAGTGCAGCCGCACCCCTAGAGGGAGGTTGTGTCAACATTTCTATTACAAACCCCTCTTTCCAGAAGGTTAAAACCTGTCTGTCAGCAAGGAAATAACTTTATTAAAAACAAACCTTGATAAAAATCCATTTGGCCACTTTCAAATGATTACAGCCTTGTCCCAACATAAGAAACACACTGGGTTCAAAGTTGCTCTCATGCAACTTTAGAAGGGTTTTGCATGAACCCCTTGCCTGGCTTGGCTGCACCCATGAGACCTGGGGAGGGAAGCACTGAAGGAAGTGTCTGGCTTCCTGTAACTCCTCACTACTTTAATGCCCTAGCCCCTTCCTGGAAAGGCTGCTGGAAGGTGAGATTTTCCCAGAGTCACAGTCCTGCACCAAGTCCCTCATGAGCCAGAGCCCAGAGTCAAAAGATGGGAAATGTTTCATTTCACCACAGACATCTTTAGATGCCTCTTTCTAGTGGAGGTGACTTTTGCTCCTGCTGTGGAAACAGCAGCTTTGGGAATACAGCAGTGACCCCTTTCAATACAACTCCAATTAGCACAAGGGAAGTGCATCAACCCCTAATTTTAGGTGAAAGATAGGGTTACAAATATGTATATATACATATAAAGAATTATACCAAACCTGGATTTGGCTCCATTTGTTTAAAAAAAGCTTATAAACATACACTGAAGCCATACACCAAAAAAAGGTTTTAGAGGACTCAGAGGGGTCTTTCTGTTGTAATAGGTACATTTACTTGGGTTTTCAGTCCAAAAAATCCATTTTATGTGTATATCTGGCTGGGAGATTTACATATCCAGGCAGAGTTTTAGGGAGTCAGTCTCTTGTGTGTAAATAAGAGATGTCATTTGTTAAGATATAATAAAAATATCTTTAAATCATGTACTTTAAATTCAAACCTCCCCCTTTAAATTGAAAACAAGTCTGAAACTAGCCAAATCGGAGAGGCTATTTATTCTAAAGTGAAAACACTCTAACTTTATGGGAATTTTCTCCTTAAGATAGGCAGTTAGAATAAATAAATAAAAGAAAATAAACTATGGTGTATTAAAGAGTAAAAAAAAAAAAAAAAAAAGGTTCAGATGCCCTTCCCACTATGTCTGCTTTGCTTTTGAGCTATTTTGATCACAAATAAAACCACTTTAGATCAAAACTCTGCATCAAAACAGAGCCAAAATAGTTAAGTCCACAACATGAGTGCATAGCTATGAAGTAAACAAATTTCTTCATAACAGAGAGTTGAAACTGTGGCAGCCTCACAGAGCATTAGAGACTTGTGGGTCTTTGTGAGATATTAACAAAGCAGAAAATTCGAAGATAAAACCATGGACTGAAAAACACTGTCAGAAAGAGGGATCACGGTACACCGTGGCTTCTCAGTTTGCCTCCTGAAAACTACAATTTACAAATTAACCGCTGTGTCTCCTGAATCTCAAATTAATTGTCAGCCGGAATAGTAGAGAGTATGTCAACTGTATACTGCAGGTTGGTTCTGCACCTTGGTTTCCACATAGGCAGTACCTAAGCCTAGGACTAATGTCACGAGCAGGAAAAGAAAATCCAACTGAGGAGAGTAAAAAATCTCCTTGTGTTCTTCTAATCACTGCTATTCTGGTTGCTTTTCATGAATCCCCAGGACTTTTCTCCAAATACAACATCTGAAGACAGTCAGACCTGCAGGTGTCTAACAGCTATTCCATAGCTCTAAGGATTTTGACTTTTTCCTTTGTTTCTCAATTGTTTTCTTCTCCTAGGTGCCAAAATCTTGAATCAGGGATTATTCTTTTAAGTGGTGACATGATCTGTCCACTTTCAACACAATTGAGAGCTTGTCAAGAACAAGAATCTTTAAACAGTTCTTAAAAAATTAACAAGAAAGATCTGCCAACCAAGATCCCTTCAGTATGGCAGGGCAGATTAAGGAGACATTATAATACTATGGACACTTCTAAAAGCTGTGGCCACATTGCATCAGAATCTTTAAGCAACACTAATGTTTGGACCAAATACATGAATACAAGGTGAAGGAATGAAGGCTGATTCAGGAATGCAAGATCCATTAAACTATGCAAGTATGCATGAACTGTAAAAAGTGGATCCCATACATATCAGCTATAGCCCTTAGCTGTTAGCAGGTGTGAATCAGTCAGTTGTACAATTCATTTGTCTACCTAATTGCACTGAAGATAGGCTTTTACTTTGCCTATAACATCACTAATGAGTAGGTTTTCAGTTTGATCTAACTAATTAATTCTTGTTAACTTCCTTTGCATTGCTGTTCTTTTAATTTAACCAGAGACAGCACCAGAGTTGCTACTAGTGTTTAGTCTCAACTAGATTACTCCTATTCATTAAGGTCTGTAATTGTTGGTCATACCCTCACAAATGGTCATTACAACCTCTGGCTTGCATATTGAATAACAGCAATTTCCTGGCTTCAACAGACTCTCATGTGAGGGAGGGGAAAATGCTAATAAAGAAAGAATGAATGATTCTCTGCTTCATTCAGTGCTGTGTAGATTTCCTTTACAGCAGAAATTGTACTGAGGTGGTAAAACGGGTTTCTTGCAGGCCCCCTACCTCCACCCTGAGTGAAAACAATAAGAACCAAGTCAAGCATTCCCTGCTACTGTGATTACAGCATCCGTAAAAGTGATTATATGGCTGCTGTAATCAACTTCAATGAAAGCTGCCTGTTAGAGCTTCAATAATTACTCATTTCTGTTAACAGCTTGCTTTCAGTTTAGTACTTTGAGGCCTAGGAAAAAAAAATTGGTGTTTTAATAAAAGATCCTGTGAATGCAGTATTTTGGGAGTAAGAGCTTGTGTGTGGGCAAATTAAAAAAAAAATGCACATGCAACTTTTTTGTCCTGTGCTCAATAGCAGCCCCTTTTCATTTAAGCTCAGAATCTATTTAACCAGCAACAAGCACAAGTTCATACAGGGTTCAGTCATGTACTGAATGTTTACTGAAGGAGGCACAATAGTTTAAATAAAGTGGTGGTTTTAAATATTTTACCCATTTCTTTAAACAAATTGCCAATCCTTAAACTCTGTTTTAAACGCATTTCAAAAGCAAAATACGACAAAGCTCTCTTTCAATAAAACCACCACTTTTGTCATACTACGCCTCCTTCGTCTTGATGTATTTTATTTCTGCAAAGCTCTGGAGAAGAATGGAGCTTACAGAAGTTAAGGGCTCATTTTTAAAACAAAACAAAAGAACAATTTAGTCTGAGATTAAAACAACACAGGTCACCATTGCCCTCCAATGTTTGATGTTCTGCAGAGCAATGACACAGCTAGGGATAAGGGAGGCAGACTGCAGAGAATTAAAGTTGACAAACACTTCCACCTCAAACTTAAAATCCCAGGCAACCTTTTTTGAAGTTAAAATAAACCCTAAGCAACTAAAAGCAGAGAAACCACTCCTCTTGTTTAGACAACTTCATGATTATGCTTTTATTTCTCTTATGTGCCGGCACACTTCTCCTTTTGAGACAAAGAAACCACCAAAAAACCAAATCTAGAAAGGAGGCTCTCAGAGTATCCAACAGAAAGCTAAAATAGTTTAAAAGGCTTTAAGATCTTATAAGAAACACAGTGAAGTCTGAATAAGTATAAATGAGGTTGTTTTTTTACCTACAATCTTCCTTCCCTTTGGGAAGGTTTACAGTAAGATTTCCTTCAACTCAAGGGCCAGGCTTCCTGAAGGACAAGCTTGTTCTGATGAGGGGCTACTGGTCATGGTTGCTGTCCCTGTAGGAGATCTAACAAGCAACTCAGGCTGCTGGAGACAGAGGACATGCTATGAAGAACACACTGCTGCATCCTTTTAACAGGACTGTGTTTCCTGCAAAGGCTTGCAGCTGATGGCAGCTTTTGTTCTAGCCAGATGAGAGGCTGGGGTGAATTAGTCCCCCCACTTAGAGATCCCAGGGGATGGAGTTAGCTGCTGGCACACCTTGCACACAATGCCCAAACACATTTCTTGATCAGACAGTGAATGGGAGGGGAAGCATTACTGCTTTAGCACCTGATCAACAGCATCAAGGAGGGCTTAGCTCTATGAAGAATACATACACCCTTTCTTTAAATCACCTGGGCCCAGAAATGCAAAACATGTTCCCTGTCCTCAGTTTATCTCATAGGTGAAGTAACAGAAAAAAATGTTATTGATATCTTGAATGTAATACAGTGCATGACATTTACATAGCATCTTTCATCCTGAAGGATTCCACAGCCCTTTATAAATTATATATTTATATAAATTGCTCCCCCGTTAGAATGAAGACAATACTGGGGTATAAGTCAGCCACCAGTTGGACAAATGCTCATCAGCACCAATTTGGTCAAGGACAACAGTTGGAATTATCTAGTCATGCAAAGAATGGCATGAATTATAGAGAACCTAATTTTCCATGGTACCTGAAATCACTGCTTTATTGTGCATGCACTATTTGGTTGCATCCAGTGGAATTTTCATAAACCTTCCACTGTTTCTGAGGACAGAGCATTCTCAAAAAGAGGACACTGCTTTCCCTGCTGGTCCATCAGAATGCATTCCTGCTGTGAAAGAAGGCACCATGAATCATCTGTGTATCAACCAGCTATGTAGCTATGGTTTCAGTGTAGGGCAGCATCTTCAGCTGGTATAGTCCCATTTACTTGAAAGTATCTATTCCAAAGTTATCCTCTGGGGTTTCACTTCATAAAATGATTCCAGTTTACAATTTAATTTTCCTTTCCTGAAGAAAGTGTTGACAATGGACATATAACATGACCATAAACATTAAAAAAGAAGAAAATAAAGTGTTATTTTCCCTGTGAACATCAGAGGATGAATTTCTGGTGTTGCTCTTTTCTTTTTGTCACCTGTGTGCACACTGGAGTCATCTTTTGTTCTCTCTACTTCCTTACAGGAGACTGCAATGAGGGCAGTCAGCCTTGCCCCCTGGGCAGAGGCTCTCTCTGAATGGACAGAGCACTCCTGAAGTCTAGGGGCTCCGGGTGCAAGATGGAGGAACATTCCTCTGCTTTACATTGTGTGCAGCATCCTGACCAGTACAGATCATTATGCTCTCAGAGGGAGCACATCTGTCACATGCCTTCCATCCTCTCCTTTTACTCAGTTTGATTTAGGTGTGGTCTGGTTAGATCAAAGAATTTAGACACAAAAGGAATGTGAAAAAGAGGAAGCAAAAAATTTCAAGCTACTTGGAACTATATATTTACCCAAAAAAAGATGAAATCTGATCGGATTTTTATGTGTGTTTGTTTTCTCTGAAAATCAAGATAAGGGTCTGCAAGTCCTCATTCAGAAACTTCCACAACACAGGAACTGTCAATAGATCAATGCCTGCAGGATGAGGAACCTGTGGAAAGCCTTTCACGTAGCTGTTTGTCTAGGCAGCCTCTCCAGTGCAGATCAGTAAGAGTTACGCTGAAATTAGTAGGAACAATTTTTCCTGTCATGTAACTGATCTTAATATATTTTTTGCAAGTAATTTAACATGAAACAAAATCATAAAACATCTTTTCATTTTCTATTACATATCCAGCATGTTATTTCTCTAGGAAAACCAATGAGAACAAGTTTAGTGTTTCTTCGGCTATAGGAATGGAGATTTTATCTGGTCTTTATGCACTAGTACAAAAAAGATTCAATGTGGCCCATAACTGCAAAAGCATCACAATGCAACTTATTATAACCTGTCTCCAGAACTTTGTACTAAGCAGACTAATGCACAAGCCCTAAAACTCTTAAAGCAGCTATTATGTTATATAGTAGGAGAACACTGTAAACAAAATGCTAATACTTGTTAGAATAAGCCTGAAAAACTTGAAAACTGCAGGACATAACTTTTCCTGAGCATGGCCACTTTTGCAAACTTCTGTAACAACATTCAACATTAAACTTCTCACACTGACAAATAGGAAGGTTTGGTACAAAGTATGGGAGAGCTGGCTGGGAATTGTGATTTCTGCTCCACAAATAGCTTGTGTCCCACAGGTGCTGAGGTAAAATTAACCATTGAAAAAAAAATCTTGAGCCTTTATATAACTTTCTTTAACATTCAAGAAACCTACCCCTCTAAAAAAGTTGAAGAAAATGAAGCATGTTGTTCATGACAGACCACTGTGTCCAGCACTAGCATCAAGGACAACAGGTATCAAAAGCTGCAATTCTTTTTCTTTTTTTTGATGAAAAACAAACACAGAGGTGTTTGTGGAGTCAGCTAAACTCAAATTTCTGAACCCATCACTAAGGCAGACAGAAAAGTCAGGGTATTCTGATGTACCTACTTTCTTAAGACAGCAGACTGTCTTTAAATCTTTTCACTGGCGGAGATGATTTTAAGGCAAACTTAGTGGTGTTATGTGCAAGAGGTATACAAAAAGCAGTATCTTGTCTAGACCACCTTCTGGCTATTGGATAGAATTACAGACACCAAGATCTTCCCACATAGCTGTTTTTAAGGACACCCCCCAACCCCAAGTGGATACAATTGCTCTTTTTTTCACAGTCATAGCAATTTCATTGGCTCAGTGACCTATTTTCTGACAAAGAAAGAATTATGTGACACAGATCTTTGCCTGTGTAGACAATCGTTAAAAGTGATGTTAATAGAGTATTTGATACCTTTGTGAGAGGTGAAGTAGGTGTGAATGACAGGGAGATAATTTCTAGATGCACAGGTTGCCTTACAGTACAGTTACCTGTATTACTTTAACTGTAGAATAAAACATGCAACTCCTACATGAGTCCCTTCACCCACTGATTTTAATTGCTCTGCAGTGCTCTCATTTTACAGAAGGAGAAACTGTACTCAGGGAAGTGAGGCCACATGGTCCAGCTGACATTGCAGGGCACTCAAGCAGCAAGGAATGGTGCTGTCTCTTGGTTACCAGCCAACTGCAACACTTGGAAGAACTTACTGCAACTGCCCCTTTCACTCCAAACCATGTATGCTTTGAGAGAGATAAATATTGGATGAAATGACTGCAGTGACCATTTATTTTGCATTCAGCAACAGAAACTGCATAAAGCGAATTTGAGAAGATGCACATACTTGATATGAGCTTCTGTAGTAAACCTCCTCCCTATATGGCATGAAGTCCCACACAGCTAATCCTGTATGACTTGCTACACCCTGTTTCACTTCCTCTCTTCTTAATGTACCTACAGCAGCAGCAGCAGCATGACATAATGAAATCTATCAAATATTAATTTTAAATGCTCACCATTGACCAAAAATGCACTCTGAGATTTATCAGGAGGCACCTAGGCTGACAGTAGGACAGGGTCTGGGTACAAGGACTATTGCTAAGTCGATTAAGTAGGCCCCAAAATAGACACAACTTTCTAATTAAATAAAAGAGCTTGAATCCCATCCAGACCCAGCTATGAAGGCAGAGCTGGGCAGGTGGAACATGTTCAAACCGGCCCGAGCTGCCACGCTGGGCAGAGCACAGGGAGAAACCCAACGAGGCAGTGACAGCAGGTAGGATTCTTGGGGCAGGTGAGCACCATTCAGACATCTCTTAGCTAGCACAGAAGGGACAAAAAGTGGAAGAAGTTACTATTGTGAGCAGAAGCCACTGGGGTTAAAGAGCACATCAATTCCACAAAGCTCTGTGGCAGAAGGTGAAGCAGTGTGCATAAGCAAAGTCAGACACACTTACTTGTGTAGCAGTTAATGATGCCCCATGAGCACAGGTGGTAAGCATCCTGCCTTCCATTTACCAGTAACAATTGTTCAGAAGGGATTCAAAATCTTCCAGCTGATGGCTGACTTGTCCTAGTCACAGTAACAGCTCACAGAAAGCACTCCCCTGTTCTTCCCACACCTTGAAATATAGTTTAAAATTCTACCAGAGAAGATGATATGCATAATTTCTTGCTTTCTTACTGCTCCCATGGAAGCAACCAAAATAGACAACATCTGATCCTTTTCTCCCCACAATGGATCTGGAAATATTCTCCCAGAGAGAAATTATTAGATGTGACTCTGAATTGGGAAGGTACAGATTGCTGACACTATCAAACCATTCCATGACTTGCCAGAAACACTCCACAGCTTAAAACCACAATGCCATATATGACAAAAAAAAAGGTGAAATATCAATAAGCTCTCTGCTGCTAGCAGACACAAATATTAAGATTTCATTAGTCAGAAGATGGCCTATGTTTGGTTTAAGGAGATTGTGAAGGGGAGGCAATTACGTTGGTACATTTGTGTGGCAGAGCAGAGGAATTCTCTAACAGAAGAAGTAGGGTGAAATACACATGTGTGTCTCCAAGTGTGTGTACATACACACATATGTATATATGTATATATCTTTCTGTCTTTGTAAAGACAGTTACAGAAAGTGTTACCAGCTAAATATCACGTCCTTATAGAAATTTAAAAGAAAAAAAATTATTTCTGCCAGTGTCTCTGCTCTAGATAGTATGCCACCTCTGACTTTAGTAGGAGATAGCACTCCAGTAACTATCATCCACCTATGGATGCAAGTTCCAGAAGTTCAATGCTTGTCTCACAAGGAATTACTTTGTATTGTAAAATGATCGTTAAGATCATTTAAGTTCTATTTCTGATTCTTCTATTATGAAAAGACAAACTAAACCTGAACCATGAACCGTTTCAAAATGTTTCCCAAAGCTGGAAGGAAACTTACATTGTTATTTTGGAAATTTTGCTGATCCCAGATCTCAAACTGAAACTGAAGAAAAACAGACCTTTCCAGCTTGAAACACGAGTTCAGCTGAAAAGCAACATCCCCGTGCGCATTCAACAAGAGGACAGCTTGACTTTAAGACTCCTTTAAAAACCACCATCCTGCCCCATGTCTGTTCTTTTCTCCCTTCCTTGTCACAGTAAACACCAGCAGATGGTCACAAACTTTCTTCCCTGGAATCAGCTACCCTCAGGGACTACCTGCTAAGGTGAGATTGAGGTAAATTGCTTCTTGTGATTGCTGTTTCTCATTTGGCTGTCGTTCACTAGCCTTAATTTCCTCCAGCAATTCCACTGCTATACCTAGTGGCAAGAAGATATAAATGTGTGATGGATTTGAGGTTTTACAAGGGAGAGAAAGGAGATTTTACCTGCCAGCAAGCTGACCCTTCCATCATTCCCATTCCTCTGGCTAGTCCTTGGCCCACCTGTATTCCTGGCAACACTTTTTTTCTTGCCAGCAACATGGTCCCCCACACTGAGTTTCAGGTTTTAAAAAACCCAGTAAAGGCCCAGGACTAAAAATGATGCTCATGGAAAGGGGTGGAGATGGAGTCCCCTTGCTGTGAGGGACTCTGTGAACAGAACAATAAACTGTAACTGGCTTGGAATCAGAGCTCAGCTAAAACAGCTTCAGTCACAGCTGGATCTGACCCAGAACAGATTCAAACATACTGGTTCAATTCCCTGGTTATAAGTGTCTTCTTGTAATGATAAGCTGTAATCAGCAATTAGGAAGTGCTCATGGTGAGGTAGTGCCAGAATTCATGTAAGGAAGGTCAGCCATGGGCCCGGGTCTCATAAAAATTCCTAACTGGAATAATAATCTCCATGCTGAGCAAACATTTCAATATTGACATAACTAAAGCACAGTTGAGATGGGGAAAAAAGGCAGGAAGCATTTGTCATTTATAGGAAGACAACAAGATATACACATTCCTTAACATTAAGATGTTATAGATTCCACTGGGCACCATGGGATTGTATAGTCCTTCTATTAATCCCTAGCTATATTCAGCAGACTGTATCAATAGATTAAAGTATTTATAAGCTAAAAACATGACAGGAAGCAGACACACCCAGTGTAAGTAAAGCATGATTGTGCCAGGGTTCCTCATAAGCAGTCTCTTGATGTTCTCAGCTAAGCTCAGGTGAAAGGTACCTAATGAGAGACAGGTCAGCTTTAACCTTTCCGGCGTTATCTCCTTTTGGAGAATTTTCTCTGGAGTTTTCCCTACGATAATTTGCAAACAATTCACCTCAGCCTGGTTAGATCAGGTTTCCAAATGAGCATTAGATGTGTGAAAAGCACATGAAGCTGATGAAAATGCAGCTTACACACTGCCCTCCTTTCAGCTGCTGTGTAGCTCAAGTGCAGCACTCCACTGTTCATTTTGTGGACAGACTTTCAGGCTAGAGATTGATATGGGGCAAGATTACTCTCAAGAAGATTCTGAATGTGGAAAGACATAAACATGCAGTTTGTGTCATGGTGAGGGCTACACACCAGCTCTGAAAGGAGTACACAGACATGGCAATGAGTGATAGGACATGAACAGGACTTTTAAGAGGAAAATGAGAAAATAAACAATCTCTTTCCTGGAGTCATCCTAAGACAAAGTGCATCCTCTTTTCAGCACTGGCTAAGAGCAACATTTTCAGTTCACAGTTGGTGGTTCCCAAGAGTACAGCTGGGATGTTCTAGTTCATATTTGTAAACAACAGTTTAATCAGTAGAGGAATTTCTCTGTCTGTAGCTTGGATCACAACCACTCATACCATTAAAACCTCTTGCAGAGTTCTGAAAGAAGTCTTTTGGATTGTGTTTGTAACATTTCATTTTGTTTGTTTTGGTTTTTTTTTGTTAGTTTGGGATTTTTTGTTTTGTTTTTAAAGTAGTATGTCAGTGTGTTATAGGTTTAAACTGACACACTGCTCTTTAAATGAGACAGTGTTACGTTACCATGTGTTTCACAGTGCAATCCTTTCTTTCCCCACCTAGTTGAATCTGAAGCTCCTTGCTCATTACAATCTCATTTATCCCTATGTCATTCTCCCAACTGCCAGCTAAAAATTTGTTTAATTTGCTTGCAAGGGACAATGCACAAGAAATGAAATAACAAAATAAAAAGTAATGGTTTTGTAAACTGGTAATTGTTTCATTCTCTCCAGAGCGATAAAACTTTATAAAAGGAATATGAACATGCTGAAAAATCAGGGCATGGCCATTTGAGCTTCTTTTTGGTTCATTTGAGGACAAAAACACTAATAATAAATAATATGTTTGGGTTGAATGAAGTCTCCTTTGATTCATCATGTTTTTCCAATTTCTCAGGGAGGAAGGATGGAAGAATGTATGCAATTAAACTATTGGCCTAAAAATTACAAAGCTCTAAATCTTTGGAGGTGTTGGATACTTAAAATCCTGATATTTCAAGTTCATGTATTGACTCAGATTAAGGACAAAACATCTTTGTTCAGATGGAAACATACTGAAAGGGCAGTGCTTTTTCTGCAAGGCCTTAACTCAAACACTTCTGTCTGATAGATCTCATGCTTGTTGCTCTTGGGACATGAGCTGAAGTAAACTACTTGTAGACAATTTTCAGGGAAGAAATGAAGTGAGAGTGATGGTGTGTGCAATATTAGTATTAGGTTGATATAAGAGTGGGAGTCATTAAGTCTGTTCAGACACAATGTGTTGCAAATTGAAAAATATTTTTTTGTTCCTGGGTCCCTAGAAAACACAAGCCCCAAAGATCAGACTTGGAAATGTGTTGTTTTATGCTGGGTAGGATTTTCCTAAGCATCTAATGAAGTTGCCATCCTGACTTCCATTTCAATCAATGGGACTGAAACCCAAAGTTCAGAGATTTTGCAAATTTCACTAAGCATTTGTCTTTTTAACCATTTAAATACTTTGGAGAATACTTTGACCTGTGATTTAATACATATGTTACAGAAATGGAAATGTTAAAAATTACAACAGAATAAAAGGTGGCATTCAAGCAGTAGCCAGGATTTTTTTTCAGGTATGGCTGATGATGTTTGGGGTGGTGAGAAAGTGGAGTCTCAGTCCAAGCACTGGTACAGCCACATATGAGCATGTTTCAGAGACTCCCTCTCTGTAGCAGATGCCTTTGTTGTTCTGAATCACTGTCCAAGCAAATAACTATCAATTCATAGCAACTACTAGCAGTTACAGCAAAATGTGGAAAAAAAGTCCCTGTGTTAGCACTTTGCATAAATTTGACCACATTTTCTGATCTAAACAAATATAGACTGAGCTCACTTCAGTCAGTCTAGCTGATGAGAAAGACTCTTCCCAAACTCCAGGGATAAATGTCAGCTCACCCATTGCAGCGAGGACCAGACTGATGCTGATTCTGAACTACTTTATCCGCATTTTATCACAGAAAAGGCAAATCTGAGAAGAACCTCATAACCATAGTCACAGATTTGGCCAGGCTGAGGGTGTATGCAGATAGGCAGGCAATCTTAACAGGTACCAAAGACAAGGTGAGAGGAGCACCAGCATGTTAAAGTGGGTGAACCTGAGCCAGCTTACATCCACTCAACCCACTCGCAGGCATTTTCTCTGGATAAAACAGTAACTGTCTCATCATTGTTTTTTGACCAAGCCACATAGATAATGGCAAGAATTCTTAAATAACCACTACTACGGCATCCTACATAATTGCTACAGATGCAGGAGGTAATAACAATCTCCAGCTGCCTGTACCATTGCAATTACAATTCTAGTAATCATTGGTGTAAGTTTGTAGGAGCCACACGACAGCAGAAAAGTCAAACTTTCTCAGTACTAAATAATTACATCATCATGCACATAGAGCCTAAAATAGAACTAACCTTGTTCAATGCATAACATATTCCTTATTTTGGTAAGTTATGAGAAAACAAATCAAAATTTTACTTTAACAAGGTGAAAAAAAAAATCTGTTCTCAAAGGAGTTTGCTATTACAACATACTATACTTAACTTTTTTGCAGGGAGGTAATTTAAATAACATGTAAAAGACATGCCAAGTATTTAATACTGATAAAGTTTATGCAGATTTCTATGGAAAAAAGGAAATATCATTGTGACCATTATGTTTTGTTAACTTTCACATAGCAAAAAAAATTACCCTGATGAAAAGGTTTGCATTTGCTTAAGCTAATCAATTGTTCAGCCCTTTATTTACTTATATACTTTATTAATCTAATTAGAATCTTGATTTCAATGTAGGAAGGTATGTGCTCTATATCCAGAGAAAACAATCACTTATGCACAAACTGTTGATCCATTTGGTTCCAGTTATAGCTGTAATTCATTTGTCCCACTGAACTGGTTTAAGCAGCTTGAATAATAAAGATTCAGCTTCAGCTCCTCAATCATAACAATGTGTTTCTTGATTCGGTATCTTTTAAATTAATTCAGAAACTTCCACAGTTCCAAGAGAAAATTATTATCTTATCATCCTCTTGATTTTTTGATACAGTGAATAATGGAGCTATTAAAAATGAGTAAGATCAGAAAACTTAATTTAATTGATTAGTCGATTCTGTGAAATCAACATATTTGTGTAAAAGCTATGAAAGACTGAAACAAAAGCTATTTTTTCTTGCACTTCCATATTAGATAAATAGTGTAATAAAATATCAGTATAACAACAGCTTTCCTTCAGTTTTTTTTAAGCGTCAGACAGAAGTTACTTTGTTCCATAAATTTTTCACCAAACATATGTCCATTTAAAAGAGAAAGGATTATCCAACCAGAAGAAGGAACACATAACAAAATGTCTGCTAGTATCTAGGAGCAGTATAATTTGCTAGAAAAGCAAATATTCCTTATAAGAACATGTAAGATTCCTTTCATGAGGAACCTGTTCTTTTGTTCCAGCAGAACCAGTGGCAGAACTGGGATAGGTGCACATCTTCATCTTCAGCATCTGTGCATCCACAGCTGCTTGTATTTCACACAGTGCTACCAGTGCTGTGAGCCCTGTGTGCCTTGGACTCCGTGGTCATCCTTTAAGACCTCCTTTGCCAAAAAAAGCCTGCAGCTTTCAGAATAATCTCTACAATTAATGAATGCTTACTATTGAGCAGGAGCCAAACACAAGAGCTGTTAGCCTGATGCAATGCTCAGTTATCTTGCCTATTAAAAACTTAAACTTCCTTGAATCTCATACTTTGTTTTCCTTCTTTTTTAGACCTTCTTCACAAAAGTCCTTTCCCAATGGTGGATGCTTATAGCCTGTGATCAAATGCTCCTTATCCTCTTTACATGCTTGTCAAACATGGGCTATATAAGGAACTGGATTTCTTCTCATATTCATTATTTTTTTGAGCCCACAAATGGACAAGTAGGTCTTCTTCAGCAAAACTTAAACTCCTCATCAGCAATTTGTCAACAGCAAAACTTTGCCATGCTCTTAAAGTCTTCTCCAATGCTTTGGAAAACTGTTTATCCATCTGCCCCCTATTTTACAGCCTATTCTAATAAAACTCCTCAAATTGCATTTGACTGCTCTTTTCCTTCATTTTGAACTTCATCAAAGTCCACATGCCTTGAAAATAAGAGAAAACAGAGAAGTAATCTGCTCAGAATACTGTGTGACTTCAGAAAAGACCATTACAACTCGTAACTTTGGGCAATTCAGCAAAATCCTATGTCTGTGAGTCATCAGATGAATTCCATAATACAAATATGAAGAAGACAATAAGCTGAAAACATTCGCTAAATATACTGATTTACACCATCCAGAAAGTTGCCAGATATAGTGAATATAGTTCACTCCTCCCTGAATATAGTTCAGCTATTTCCCTGAATTCTAGTCAATGTAATTATGGGTTTTTATTAGAGGATTCACATATTGCCTTTATAGCTTCAACATCTATTTCAGCTTCAGCTAGAATTCATGAAAGCACATTCCCATTCCTTAAAATGCACTGCATGAAGCACATTCTGGGTCAGAGTCAACTCTCACACAAGTAAATCTGGATTAACAAAATCCACAGAGGCTAATGTACTAGTACTAGCACAAAGCAAACAGTAAAAATGGACTCACATCCACATATTTTAAAAGCAAAGAGCTCCACCTTATCAAACTATACAAAATCCTTGAATCTGGGAGAGAAGAAAGCAGAAAATGAAAATAAAAAATTAATGCTCCCCTAAGGAGATAAAACTAGTAATGACTTAAAAGTGATTTAATTGTTCTATTTTCCTTATAGCAGTTTCCATGGAAGGGAAAGAGTAGGAGAAGGCTGAAGTTTAGTTGTTTCTTTACTATGCTGCAGTCTCAAAGAATCTGATATGACAATTCTGTGCTCAGTTGTTTGAACAATTTAAAACACATGCTAGGCAGCTTAAGGAAGGAAATTAACACAGTTTGTTCATTCGATGGGAAAAATGAATTAGGAATAGAGCCTGGGACACATGTTAACAAAAAACCCACTTATATAATGCACCCCACTAAGCAGCAGGTGAAGTATAAGCTGAAAGAAGATACATTGTTCAAAACTGAAGTATCCCAGTACCGGGATTGTCTGGCATTTCCCACTGAAATTTAAAATGGGATTCAGCTGAACTGAACTCCTAATCCCTTCACTCTCAGAGCACGGAAATTTCAGCATCTGTGGGTGCAAGGAAGAGAGAGAACACTTTTTGGCTTCCCCTGAACACTGGGGGTGTTACATGCACTCATCACCTGGTGCAGTCCCAGAGCTGCATAGCCCCCATTTACATCAGCCTGCACCTATCCCTGTCCACACTCTCTGGCAAAAGCATTAATATCCATACCAAGGCAACAATTTAAACTCATTCTTTTGCAAGCATAAGCACTCACGCAAGCTTCAATTTACCACTGGCATTTATCCCTGTTACTCACAGGCCCTTCTGTAGTATGTGGGTATTGTCAACAATATCATCCATGCCACATTGATATTCTTAATAGCAAGCATCCCTGTACTGAATTACATAGCAAATGTACTCAACGGGGCATGGCATGACTCAGAGCATATCCAGAAAATCTGAACAGTCCACTGAAATCATGAAACAGTAAATGGATTGCTTTCAAAGTTGTTCACATTACAAACAGATCACTTAAATCCATGATCCTATTTAGACACTTAAGTTCAAAGACTTGGGCCACATTTTATGTAAAGCTGACCTCCATAACATTCAGAGCACAGCAAGGAAACTAGAAAGAGATGTAGGGACCATAAATGCACAGACTGTTTAGTACACTGCACAAAGTATCTTTGCTGTCACGCACAATAGCTTAGCAGAAAATAATCAAAAGTTTTGTTCTAAACTGAGTTACTACCATCCTGCCTGGGTCTCCTGGAAATGTAATTGTAACAGCACAAAAACAGAACAGGTTCCACTAAGATGTGAACAAAGTAGAGCCTTTAACTGGAGAGGGAAGAGAGAGTTGCTACCACATGTACTGGCTACATGGGACAGGAAGAACCTGCTGAAGCTAGCAGCCTTACAAGTTAGGTGAAAATTCAACTCTTTCAGTAAGAATGGTTGAGAAAATATGTCACTGTTTAAATTATCTGGTCCTGCCTGAGTGACAGAACATTTCATACAATAATGGCTACACTATGCTGTAAAAGATTTGTATTTCTGAGCTGTATTTTGGGAAGGAGCCAATTAATGAAATAGGGACAAAGGAATGGTAACATCAGAAAAAGCAGGCTCCAGCCGGCCCAGGAGTCTCCTCCAGTATGGGCTGTTACCATTTACCCCACAGGAAGCTGCCAAAAGCCCTATAGCAGCAATGGAAGGCCTTCTGAAACAGGGATTTTCTCCTAACTTCTAGTAATGTTATTGCTTTTAACTGTGCATGTTCTCATTGCCTACTCATGTCTAAATTATTTTTGAAACCCATTACAATTTTCAGCTATGTTACCTTGTTACGGTGAGGTCCACCAATCATTTAGGCATTGGAAAAAACATTTCTTTTGCAAAGTTTCATTGCTGTCTTTCAGTTTTACAGGCAACACCCATCACCACCTCATATTTATTAAGAGTTTGCAGTTTAAAAAAACCTTTTTGGTTCATTCTGTCTCTTGGCCACAGGCTTCTGAGATATATTGTTAACTAATTAAGTGGAAGAGGTAAAGATGGTGGCACCACTGGTAAGTTTGGGGCTTTTTTTAAGAGTCTGTCAACAGCCATGGTTCAGATGTAGGCACAGCCCATAAAATTCCTCACTACAGTTTCTGTCCAGTCTCAGTCTCATAGAGTTGGGATCCCAGACAACAAAGAGGTTTATACTTCTCTTAGTAGTATGTGAACTCTCCATACCATTTCCAAAGAATGTAAGGTCAGAAATGCAAAGAATAAGATGGCAAGTATCTCACTTTACAAAGAGACAAAATAATCCAAGCAAGTAGCATTCTGCTCCTTGTTTTCCTTGGAGGCAGTTTTAGTGGATAAAATGCCTGCAGACCATCAGCTTATCTATAGAGGTTGAATCCAAATGCTCACCTATTTCATCTAAATGATGAGTTACCCAAGTCTTAGTCAAGACCCAAAATGTAACAGGATGCTCCTCATTACATCTCTTTGTAAAACACAAACCATGTGCAGAACACACATTGCCAAAGCTGATAAGTTTGTGTAGTATTCACAAGCAGAGAGTAGCCTTTTGAATATAATCATTTGCCAAATAAAAAGGCATCTATTGGTGAACTAAGTTTTCACGCTTAGTCTTTACAAAAAGAATGATAATGCAGAGGTAATGTCAGCAAGGATAAACCACTGACTTTATGAAAATTATTTGGCTTTTAATAATGGAAATGTAAGTAAATGTTTAAGCAAAACTATATACATCAAAAATGTGCACTTTCCAAAACCCTTGACTGTTTTGAGGTTGGTTGGTTTTCATGAGGCAAGCTTTCCTCTAGTCCTTTTAACTTCCTGACTGCTAAGTCTACATTATAAGCAGGGTCATATGGTTGAAGGACAATCCCACTGTAATCAATACAACATCATGATAGCAACCAATGTCCCCAAGGCAAAAACAAGTATGTCTGTTGAAGTAAACTCTCCTGGGACACCCAAAAGGTTAAAAAGAAACAAACAAAAGCCTTATTCTGAGATCTGATTTACAAAATCCTATAAGGAGAAACACAGAGAAGGAATCTTCTTTTACAGAGAATACAAGTTTAAATATTCTGGGAAATATCCAGGCACATATTAACAGTTATGAATTCTGACGTTCAAAGATACAGAAAATGGACTCAGTTTTTAAATTCTACTTTTCTGGAGTCTTATTTATCAGTGCAAACCAGCTGTGTCAATAGGATAGTGCTGAAGATGTCTCCCACTGTCACCTTATGTCTAAGGTCAAGTGTTTTGTATCCTTTGCTGCTCTAGGTGATTAACAACAGTTTTAGCTGTAGACAGCTGGATACTTACAGTGTTGCAAGCACTGATGGTTAGTCTTGTCTTTGATTATATGAATTGACTTTGGTTTCAGCAATAGTTGAAAATTCTGTGGAACTCAACAAACTACAAATAGATTTCTCTGACTTTCCTGTTTTCATTCTGATGTGTACAAATTACCTCAACACGCCCTTTTTTTCTGAAAACACTAAGGTCTGAAAGAAACTCTTGTTATATTGTTGCCACTTAGGTTTCACTGAGCCTGCATTATCTACTCACAGCTTTAATGACTTCCTGCAGAGAGAGGCTCTGTAGAAGTCTTGGCAGCAGGGCTAAGAATAGCATTAAATGCAAGGTTATCTAGGCATTACACTCACTGTAACATGCAATTAACTCTCCTCTTCCATTTTCATTACACAATTATTCATTAATGTCAATTTAATTTTATGCATTGTTCTACATGACCGAAGGCTGATTACGGGCCTTTTCACTCCAATATCCCAAGTTAACTGGTGCCAGCCTCTCTCAGGGCTGCCTAATTGCAATTTAGCCCAGACAATTCCTCCCATTTTTGCCCTCCAGTAATGGAACAACAGATCACGGCCAGGTAAAGATTTTAAGGTGGAAATAAAGCCCAAGCCTGAGCAGCACTGAAAACAGTGCAGCCATGTCCCTCCCTTCCCTTTAATATCTCACAGTTTCTGAATTGTTATTTATTGTAGCTGCCGATGCTATAAAAAAAGCCTCATAACTTAAATTGGCCTCTTCACCATCCCAGGGAGTTCTCCAGTTATATAAGGCTGCTTCAACATAAACCCAACATTATGCATTGTAAAGACTCTGTATAATGTACATTTAATTGATTTGTTCAACAAGAAAGAAGCCATGCTATGATCTCTTTTCATGGAATTTGGTTTGTCTCACTGGTTATCTTTTGGCAAAGTTTTGAAAAATTTTTCAGCATTTTCATGTTTAACTTCCTGCACTTTATTCAGTTCAGCTCTCTGAAAAACAACTCTTTATCAGATAATTTTCTTGACAAAAGAATGCGGAAAGTCTCACACTTACAGCAACACATGATACAAGCTGTTCTCACTACAAACTACTAAATAAGCCACCTAAAAAAGTCAGGAAATAAATATAGCCAAAACCAATACAGATTCTTCCACATCATCTTCTCCTAGTAATTTACATTGTACTTTAAATCTGCACAAGTAGCTCATAATTACTTTCTCCCCTCATTTTTAGTGGCAGACCATACCCTAGAGTAAGATTTAAAGAGTGGCTAAGACATAAGCTATGTACCTGTTTCCTCCAAATCACGTGAGGCTGTATGTCTCAGATTAAAAATCCCATAAAAAAAAAGGAAATAATTCAGCGTCTTCTACCTGAGCGAGCTACCAGTTTAATTTCAGAAGAGGGTTTGCATGAGGCCTTTTCCACACATCTGATAGAAAGACTGTGATGAGACATGCCTTAAACATTGTCTGATGCCTAAGGGTAGGCAACAAGCTGCTTCTTTGGAAGCAATAATGAAAGAAAACAAGTTATATGCATTACAGCACCCCTTTCTCTCCTTTTTTGACACTATGTTTAAGGCTGTGTCAGCATTCTCACTTGAAACCCCTGTTTTCAGGGGCTTTGTAATGCAGTCATAAAAAAGAACTCCTCGCTGAAACTTGGCACCTTTCGGCCTAAGAGAGAAACTTTTTTACAAATTGACAAAACCAAAATCCTTTTCATTGCTTCAAGGTTGCACTGATCCCTCCCTTTCCCCCATTCAAACTGTAGCAAACTCACTGTGCAGTTCACTTTATAAAACTAAAAATGAAAATTGTTTGTATTTGCAGCCAATTAAATGGGCGTGGCTACTTTTGGTAGTTGCTCTTTGAAAGCATTCAGTGACTCAGGACTGAAAGATAAGCTCAATAACATACATACATTTAAAATTATTTACCTCTTGTTATTCTTTACTGCATTAAGTTTCATGGTGATTTAAATCATCACAAAAGAGGTTGTTAAGCATGAGAACAGTCAGTTCTAGTCAGATGCATTTGATTGGAAACTTCACAAACCAACTTTGTCAATGGCACAGCCACATTTACTATAAAGGAGTTCTATAGAGGCTGCTTAAAAATGCACAAACGTGTACTTAGCAAACTAAATGGGAATGGATATGATGAGGTTCTTACAGACCATGATGCAGTAAAATATATTTTAAAACTCCCCAACTAGGTTTTAACTTAATTAGGTCAATATGTGTGTTTAAATCTTAACTTATGTGATCAGGTCAATAACTGGCATTTGGGGGATTTTAAACGAGAGATTTTTAAAGATTTTACTTTGGTATTTTTAACAAAAGGCAAAATAAAAAAATCTGTGGGTTTTTTTATACCTGCAGGCTAAGGTATAAACCAGACAGGGTCAAGGAATTAAAAGTGAAGGCAGACATTACGGTTCAAAATTGCAGAGGGCCACACACAGCATGGGAGGTGTCAATGCTGTACATGCTGTATTGCCCTGACAAATTGCACAACTGGAGGATAAAGTGGGAAAGAATTTTAAAAAGATTTGATATCTTTTTGATGACTGTGTTTCTGATACAGGTTATATTGACCTGGATCTTTAAGTTAGGAGCCTTACACTTCCACATTTTGTTTTGAATTTACCTTTGTCTTCTAAATGCACACATATTTCAACAGCTAAACTTATCTGATACTTTGATTTTGTGACTTTAACTTAAAAGTTTTATAAGTAACCAATAGTTTATTGCCTTCTAGAGCTTTTTGATTCATGCTCTGTTTGCTTTCCTTCTGGTTTCTTGAGGTTTATGGCCATGGGACCTAATTTGCTGGTTTCATTATGTATGTTAGACAAAATCTGTATTGCTAACAGAGCTCAGTTTGGGTCTGAAAGTTTTATATCTAAAGTTAAACCATTATCGTGTAACAAACAGTTACTCAGAAAATGCCCTTCCATCTGTCAGTTCCCTGAAGTCAACAACTGATTTGAACTCTCTGTATTTAAACTACTTTAATCGTGCAATAATGTTACAAACCAGCCAGTGTTACTGCAGTGCATTGCACAGTCCTTCATGCACAACTTTCTAGGCAGTTTCTTAACCAACACAAAGCAAGAGCTGCCAGTGGTGAGGAACAATTTGGATTGGATTAATGAAACAGTGAAAGTCACACAATGGGCACAATTGCACTTGAAAGTCTCTGGGCACCTTTCTTCTTGATGTTTTTGGCAAGCTGAAATAGGTGCAATGCATGGCTGGGATGCTGAGCCTTGGAATGATATTGCCTACCCACAATTGTACGCTTTTGCCTACAAAACTTGTAAAAAGTGTTGCAGCTACCCATATCTGCTCAGATTTTTTAAACCAGAATTTAAATTTCAGTAGATTAGACAAAAATCTGTAATGAGCATCTTACCATCACGGGTACTGGATAAAGTATTCACCAAGTGAATGTTAAATGAATGTTAAATGGTTGACAATAGCAAAACTGGATAACATCATGACAAAGCTACAGGTTTACATCTGAAGCTCCATGGCCATGGAAAGAGAGTCCTGAAAGTTTAAATACAATTATCTGCCACCTAAATAATAATGTCCAAAACCAAATTGTCTGGGAGCAATTTGGGGTTTGACAGCCGGTAGGCACACATTATTTTCCCTGAGAGCAGTGTAGCATGGAGTGCTGAGATCTGCCTGACCTGAACATGCATCCCGCATGTTTTTGCAGCCAAGATGGGAAGGGACCGCAATGGTCCGCAGGTGGCAGCTCTGGTGGGGGTCACAAAATGGAGCCTCCAAGGGGCTGAGCCAAGGTGACTGCTGCAAAGTCAGTCTCAACTAGAAACATTCTCCACGGCTCCTAATAGGAGCAGATTGGTTTTTCATGGGCTAAAATTCAGAGAGGAGGGAACCAGCTTGCCTTATGACTATTCATTCCATTGTTTAGGTTTTAGACCATATTCAGGTACTGGGCATGCTCCCTGCTAAGACAGCTTTTTAAGTATGCTGGCTGTTTAGTTTGCCAAGCATATGTAAACAGTTTAAAAAATGAAATAACTCTTCTGTATTAAAAATATATTTATTGCCCCCCTCTCCCTAAAAAACTGCAATTGTTTTTTCATTATGGCTTGCTTGCACGCCAAATTTCATTTGAGTAAATAAAGATATTTTTTAGGTATAGGATTTTTTAAAAAACAGCATTATAGTTATGTAAAATCTATGCTCCTGTAATTTAAAACAATGCTACCCTGGAGTTTTAAACTTTCCAAAATGAGGATTTATAATGAAACACCTGACAAAACCTTAACATACAGATACTAATAAGTTATTCTGTAAACAATGAATCTGATTCAGATTTTTTTAAAACTACCTTATTTAGCCTAGCGTGACTTCACTTACTCCAGTGAAATAGTTTCCCCCATTTACCTTGTTGTGAGTGGTTGCAATCATGCATGGTATATGGTAAACACATGTTGGGGGATCTGTACAGATCACTTTTTTAAGGTCTACATTGACAAAAATGGATAGTAGATGAAGTGAGGTTTCTAATGACCTAGCCAGAAAAACACTTAATGAATAAAAATAAATGTGTGTTACTTCAAATGCCATTGTAGTTTACCTTATTTTTACCTTATAGTTGTTCAGGTTTCTCTGCCCCCCTGCCCTGTGACATTAAATCTGCTCAGCATTCTAGGCAATATACTTTTTGGTTTCTGTATAATTTGGTCATTTTACTAATAGGGTTTATAGAAATACTATGTTCTATTTAGAGGCAGTGTTACTTATAAGCAACTGGCAATTGTACAGCCATTCTAAAAGGCTGAAATAGCTCACTGAGGTATTATTCCAGCTGTTGCAGGCCTTGTAATGGCCTTAGGTGCAGACTCAGAGTAGGACTGTGTTGCAGAATCCTGCTCTAAACTGTAATTCTAATGAGGCTCATGACAAGGGTGATAGCTGCTGGGGTGAAAAGGCAGAACTGGTAACTTCACTGGCTGAACTGTAGTCCAACTCAAAACCCAGTGCATGAGCACAGATTCGCACTAAAAGAATGACAGTGGGAGAGAAGTGAGAATGTAGTTGCTTCCAGTCATGTAAAACCAACTATAAATCAAGTGAGTATTTGGCATCTTAAGCAGATATAGTAAGTTTTCCTCCAAGTGTTTTCTGCCAAGGGTTTGATTATGGGGTTATTTAGTTTTGCAGGATGGCTCAGATCATCCCATTTACTGTCTAGTTGAGTAACAACCTGACATCACTGAATCGCCACAAGAAAACTCCAACATTGAAAATCTGAGAGATGTCAGTCATGTCTGTTTCCTGGATTTTGCATGAAGGAAGATTCAGGATTGGACAGGACACCACACTTTTCAGTTTGATAATGTAAACTTCATTCTTAGAACAAATGTTTACTAAAAAATGTATATTCCTGACACTTTGAATTGGGGATGTTTTAAAATCCAGAAAAATCAAACAATTGCTAATAGGGCCCTTAATATGCCAATTTCCCATAATTTCTTCCACTAGTTAGGTCAATTGAACTGCCATCACCTCTTTCTATTTGTGATACAGTGTACACTAATATACAGTGGCAAAGTTTTCAGTAGATCAGTTTGACTGGTATTCAACAAACACCTTATTCAACTGATCTAGCATTTTCTGCCCTCTAACAAATTTTATTTTCCTAGTTATTTAGTGGAAAAGAAGCACACTGCCAGGTGTAGTATCCCTTCAATGCATGCATGCATCTCCCATTAACTCCAGAGGGAATTATGCACACACATCAGGAGAAAAATATACCCCATAGTGATAATGGCTTGCATTTATATAATGCCTTTTATTCCGAAGCACTTTTCAAACTGCTCTACTGCTAATCTGATTAGAAGCTCCATCTGTAGAGTGTACCTCCATTACTCTGCTAGCAAGCATAACATTTTCAACCCAGTCTATGAAAACCCTTAAGAAAGGTGTCACTGTATATTTATGCTCAGGTTTTCTCAGTGGTGATATCTTCCCTCTCTTCTTTTACGCAAAGAAAGTAAGTTGCAAATGCACACCCTTGTTCAATTTTTACTCTGGTATGCAAAACCCACAATAAAAAACAGAGACCACTCAATTTGACATGAGACATCAAAAAAACCCTTGATTTTTTGCTTTCAATGAAATCACTTCCCAAATCACCAATGATTTCACTGATGCTCATCACAGCCTGGGCCCTGGGGTATTAAGAAACTGACCCACTTTTCCCACAAAATTTCATTAATGTATAATACATATGGAACTAGATAAAGAAATACTAGTTTACAATATAGGTCCTGAGCACAGGGAAATTATCAGTATCGTAGCAGTGAGGAGAGTCTATTTCACAAATGAATAAAATTATTTCATCCTCTCAGCTGTGGCAGGTCTGGGAGTCACTGGTCTGCAAGGAACAGCTGCATGTCCAGGATTTTGGCATCCGACTAACAAAAGAGCAGTGTACATTACTTAATCTATAATAACATCCCTCAGTCTCTCTGAGGCAACCCACAGAAGGGAAGAATGAAACACCCCTCACAGCAAAGCCTACCTGTGCAACAAAAACTGGCATTCTGTGGGGCTGCAAGGGATGAGGGAGAAAGAATAACAAGGACTCGTGGCTAAGGGCTGCTGAAAATGACACCATACTTCCATGACTACGAACTCGAGCCTAAGCATGTCTCATCGATGTACAAGCATCTGCTCGTCTTCCAAGGGTAAATTTTACCCACTGCGCGTTAAA